>NC_068982.1:10040204-10044833 GCF_001194135.2 Octopus bimaculoides | reverse complement strand
TATATATATATATATATATATATATATATATATATACACACACACACACACACAAGCACACACACATATACACACACACTTATATACACACACACACACACACATTCATTGAATGCACACATAAAGCAAGAGCAAAACTGAGTGTGAATGCACCTGCTGTATTACTGATGCCAGAACACATACATTATCAGTACACATAATCTTTATTTTATGAACTCTTTCGATTCTCTTTTACCATATTCCTGGAAGAACTGCCTGGTTTCACCAGGTGTCTGAAGAAAATGTTTTTCTTTTCTTCACAATGAACATGATTATCTGCCTCTGCACTCTTTGTTTCTTTTTAAAATGGTGTTTATTTGAATCAACAAAGGAGCCTTTATTTACCCCATTAACCCCCTATACACATACTAGCAAAATTGTTCCTTATATCATACCTTATGAAAGATAGGGAAGATTTATTGGATAAGGTAGTCTTAGATAAATGCTTGAAAACCAGGCTGGTTGTTCAAAGCTGAAATGTCTATTTGTGGTCAATTACTCTGCTAGAAATAGCTGTCCAATCTCCCTTAATTACAGCTTATCATCATCAATCGATCAGAAACATATTACATAATATAGTCCTACATACCCAGATCGTTACCAACGTCGCCTTCCTGGCACTTGTGCCAGAGACATGTGAAAAGACATTCAAGCGAGATCGTTGCCAGTGCCGCTGGACTGGCTCCTGTGCAGGTGGCACGTAAAATACACCATTTCAAGCATGGCCGTTGCCAGTACTGCCTGACTGGCCTTCGTGTCGGTGGCACGTAAAAGCACCCACTATACTCTCAGAGTGGTTGGCGTTAGGAAGGGCATCCAGCTGTAGAAACTCTGCCAAATCAGATTGGAGCCTAGTGTAGCTATCTAGTTCGCCAGTCCTCAGTCAAATCGTCCAACCCAGGCTAGCATAGAAGGTGGCCGTTAAACGACGATGATGATGATGATATTCTTATAAAAGTTGAGATAGTCATATCTGGAATGACATTAATCATTGGTCTGCTCATTCCAGGCTAACCTAGGTTTAAACACCAACAACAACAACATAAACAACACAGCATTTTGTTTTTAAGCAAAGTATTGATTATTTTCCAATAAGCACAAGGGAAAATAATATTTTTTATAGATGTGACATTTAGTGTAGTCCAGTTAATTAAATTACTAGAGCATGAATAGTGTATTGTAGCAAAGTTATACTCTATAGATTTTTTTCTAGCCAACGCTGTATGTAAGAGACATGTAGACACTTTGTAAACATAATATCTTTATGGACAGGTGAAAGGGGTTGACCATATCAGTTTCAATCCCATTTTGGGATTTTATCAGCGATCAAGTACCACCCTTAATGGTCTGCAAATATAGTATAAATTCTCAAATTACTACGGCTTAAGTAAACTGGATAGATCAATTTGCATATATATATATATATATATATATATATATATATATAAAATGCCTTCTTGGTAATCAATAATTAATAATTTATTAGCACATTAACAATGTGCTGTTTCAATACTACTCTGAGCATGAATCATGTGAAAATGAAGCATAGCTGTGTGGTTATGAGGTTTGCTTTAGGTTCAGTCCCTCTGCATAGCACTTTGAACAAGGGTCTTTATAGTTCCTCTTTGAATGAATTATGATAATTAATGGAATGTAGGACAAAGACACACACACAAAATATATGGTTGTCATAAATTTATGTTAGAATCCAATGCAGATGCATGGAGTTTGCCAAGAAGATACAAACATTCTACCATAATGACAGATTCAAAGAAAAAGGCCTGCAAACAAAACTTTCCATAGCAACCGAATAATTTCTCTCTTTGTCACAGAGTCATATGCTTGGTGAGAAGGGTTAAGTTGGTTAGTGTCCCAAGTATATGACAGGTACCTACTGAGCCACTAAGTGAGATGGTTGCTTGACTTTCATGAAACAAAACCTAAATTTCCCTCAATATTCTTAATTTTTGTAGTAGATGGGAAGGCATGATCCTGATTGACCCTTTTCAGAGTCTTTAAGTCTGGTGCCAAGGAAAGAGGAAGGCATCTACAAATTAGAGACCTGGCTCAAATGCTTACAACAAAATGGATTCTGCCATAGGCATCTAATGTACAAGGAGGAATTTCATGATAGAATTTGTGCCAGTTCCACATGACTGGCTCCTGTGCTGGTGGTATGTAAAATGCACCATCTGAACGTGGTTGATGCCAGTGACCCTGACAGGCTCCTGTGCTGGTGGCATGTAAAAAGCACCAACTACACTTTCAAAGTGGTTGGCATTAGGAAGGGCATCCAGCTGTAGAAACCTTGTCAGATCAGATTGGAGCCTCGTGCAGCCTCCTGGCTTGCCAGTCCTCAGTCAAACCGCCCAACCCATTCCAGAAGAGGCTAAACAATGATGATGATGATTCGAACTCAGAATGCAAGGATCCCAATTGAATCTAGCAAGGCATATGGTCCGATAGTCTTATAGCTTACAGTCCTATCAATATACTATCTTATATTAGTACTTTTTTATCAATCAAGAAAGGATAAAAGGCAAACTTTACTTTCGTTGGATATGAACTCAGAGCCTAAAGGGTCAAAACATATAGCACCAAGCATTTTATATGATACTCTACTGACTCTGCCAATTGGAATATATTAAATGGTTCTAGGGTTTTTTTGCATATTGGAAACAGATGGAACAGTCAAGGCTGGAATGCTTTTTATCATAGGTCTACTCAACCATGGCTCAAGTGGGGTGACTCAACAACAACTGCCATTCATTTTACTAAAGAACTTTGGTATAGGGACCTGCTATGTGGTTGCCCCTCTTGCTAGAAATATCAGCCAACTTTACTGTCTTGGGAAAGAAAAGCTACACATTGAACAATGCCATCCCAGATGGTTACAGGAAATTTCACTGCAAACATTTTTGCTGTAGGAAAATTCTGTTAGAGATTTAGTTTTTAATCACCTCATCATATTTTTTAATGTTTGATGTTGAATAAAGACTTGCCTGTTTAATGCTTGAATTAAAAATAACCATTTATCTTTTTTTATTATTTTAAAAAATATCGATATAATATGCTTTATCATTGTCCATTAAGTAAATTTTCCTATATGGTAAAATTTCTTACTGAGAATTTTCCAAACATGATCCCAGACATAAACCTACACAAAAAAAATAAAATAAAATAAATAAATTAATCTGGGATAACTTTGCTCACAGGCCTGCTGAATTGAAGGTGGACTGTGTGGTAAGTAGCTTGCTTACCAACCATATGGTTCTGGGTTCAGTCCCACTGCATGGCACCTTGGGCAAGTGTCTTCTACTATAGTCTCGGGCCGACCAAAGCTTTGTGAGTGGATTTGGTAGATAGAAACTGAAAGAAGCCTGTCATATATATATTTGTTTGTCTGTGCTTGTCCCCTCACCATCGTTTGACAACTGGTGTTGGTGTGTTTACGTCCCCCGTAACTTAGTGGTTCAGCAAAAGAACCTAATAGAATAAGTACTAAGCTTATAAAGAATAAGTCCTGGGGTTAATTTGTTTGACTAAAGGTGGTGCTCCAGCATGGCCACAGTCAAACGACTGAAACAAGTAAAAGAAAAGAAAAAGAAAAAACTGTGAGGTGAAAGGTAAAACTCAGCTCAGGTAGGGTTTGCACACTAGACCTGGAGTTATGAGACTAAATTCAATAATGAAATTCAGTCTGGTGCCTTGTTACCTTAACCCATCATCCAAACTATAATCATCATCATTATTATCTGGTTGAGCTTGCTTGGACATTTTTAACCTACACAATGCCTTTCATCTCAGTCCTGCATTCATGAAGGAAGGTCTTGGGAGACGCATCCTGTATCTCTGGTAAGTTGATCTGCTTAAGTTGAGTTTGGACAACCGGCTTGAGTTTGGCCATGCTTTGGCATCCATAGCAGCAGATAAATTGCCAGTTCTTTTCTTAAAATTACACTCTAGCTATGATAACAATGATTTATTACATCAGCTAATGGCCAAAGATTTACTAGGAAGACGCAGACAGCCCCGACCCCTAGCATATATAAGTTTCAAGGAGATGGAGAAATAAAAAAATACATCAATGAAAAGCACTTATTTCTCCCAATCGTCTTAGATGTATTAATTAGGTGATATATTTCAGCTGAATTCAGAATCTTAGACATATCTCAAGATTTTCTTTTTCTGATTTCTTCCTTTATTTTGGCTTTTTTTAATTTTAACTTTTATTTATTTATTTTGCTACAAAGAATCATGTGTGAGATCTTTCGTTGAAATCTACTCATTATCCGATTCTGTTTTGTTTTTCTCGCTGCTGTAGATGCCGCAGCAACTGTTACTATCAAGTATTTCAATTTTTTCTTTTCTTTTTTCTTTTTCTTTTTTCAGTTTCTTTATTTCTCCTTTAACTTTTTTTTTGCCCATGCTCATTAAAATACACATTAACATTTATATAAGCTCAACACAGAGAATATATCATTAGATGCATGTGATTGGATGCATGTCTCTGTATGTGTGTGTATCTATCTATCTATCTATCTATCTATCTATCTATCTATCTATCTATCTATCTATCTATCTATCTAT
>NC_068982.1:10038856-10039879 GCF_001194135.2 Octopus bimaculoides | reverse complement strand
TATATAATGTGTGTGTACATTCATGCATGTAGGTTTATTTCTGTCTTCCACATCCTTCAGTTTCAACAGTTCTCTTTGAAAAATTGGAAAGCAGTTACAACAACAACAACAGTAGCAACAACATCTTCCATAACCACTCTGACCCATTATTTAAAGCAGCACAAATAAATGCAAATCTATGACTGAGAACAAACAACCACAGTATTTTTCTCCATTTGAGGAATATTATAAATTAATGTGAAAACGAACAAACATATCTAGGTTCATTATTTCATCTTCCATTTGCCATTATTTTTTTGTTTCTTGGTTTTGTTTTCTTTGACTGGAATCATGTGAAGAGATGATAAATAGAAATCTGTTACCTTTATGTCTGGAAAATATGTTATCTACGATGAAATTATTTTTGCCTTAATTCTTGCTTAATTCTTTCGAGATAAAAGCTAAATGGTGGTTGAACCATTTTTGTGGTATACAAAAGGAATAAGGGTTTTGTTATGTAAAATTCTGTTAAAAATATCTCATTCTCAATACGCAAAATATTTGTGCATGTATATGTGTAAGTGAGTGTGTGTACGTTTTGTAAATATATATGCTTATATATGACTGAAACCTTTTGGCATTATGTCGTGCTTGAGAAGAAGACCCATCAAGCCAAGCAAAATCATAGTCATAACAGATATTGGTGTCATGCAAATGGCACCCATGCCGGTGGCACATAAAAGCACCCCTTACAGTCTTGGAGTGGTTGGCGTTAGGAAGAGCATCCAGCTGCAGAAAACCATGCTAAATCAGACTGGAGTCTTGTGCAGCCTTCTAGCTTACCAGCCCAGTCAAATCGTCCAACCCATGCCAGCATGGACACGAATAATGATAATGATGTATATATGTATGTATTTTGTATATGTATTTATATATATATATGTGTGTGTGTGTGTGTGTGTGTGTGAGTGTGTGTGTATGTTTTGTGTGTGTGTATATGTTTTGTATGTGTAAGAGTGTATATATATATATATATATATATAT
>NC_068982.1:10030299-10037799 GCF_001194135.2 Octopus bimaculoides | reverse complement strand
TAGAAGTGTATAATCCTGTATTATCTCGTAGCTTTGAGATTTCGATGATGTGATTGATTATTTTTGGAATGACATTGTTAGGTAGGTGTGAGAGACAGGATCCAGCTGGTTTGAATATAAAGCAGGTGGAATATTTTGGCTGGATATGGCAGGTTCAAATATCAAATGGTTAAACCCAAGCCTGCATGACAAACTCTCATCCTTCCAAGGGACATTTAACCTTGTTAACCTTGACCGAAGGGATATAATACACATTTTGGCCTGAGCTCCTCACCCGATACTCTTTAGAGTGTTCAAATAGAAAAAATGGAGACCCACTCCCCTGTGGAATGAAATTAGAATAATAGACAGAGAACACCACTGGAAAATACGAAAACTAAAAGAGGCAGCACATATGCTAGGACACAATAACCTCCTAAGCAGACCGAGTGCAGATATGAATAGCATTTGGGAAACGGTATTAAGGAAGGATAGGAAAATATTAGATTTATAAGCCCTAAAATTCACTCCATAATTGTCCACGAGCATATGGCATGGTGGTTAAGAGTGTGAGCTACTCATCCCAAGATTCTGAGTCCAATTCCAAGCAGTGACTTGAACAATTATAATAATAATAATGATAATAATAATAACATTGGAAAAATACCTTAGGAATGAGAACCCAGGTTTGAAATTCCCCCAGGATGAAGGCTGGAGGGTATATCAGCTGAAACATTGTGTTAACAACAAACAAGATGAGGACAAATATCTGTCAATTGTAAATAATGTAAATAATGTAAATAATGTACAGAATTCCTCATCTCTTAAATATAGAACTGTAGAAATAGATTTATTGAAAATAACATAATGACAACAAAAAAAAAACAAACTTTGATCCTTTCTTAAAATTGACAAATCTTCATTCTAATTCCAGTATTTTTCTTTGTTATGCCAGTTTTCTCTTTTTTCTTTTTTAGGCATATTGTTTTCATTTTCAATTTGCGAAGTGCAAACATCACCTTCCAATCTCATTTTCAGCTTCAAAATTTCCATGCATTTTAACCAATTCTAAACCATCTTTGTAATATATTTGATTGAATTCCCATTCATCCCTGATCAGAGTATTTCCATTCCTGCAGTATTTCTGCTGTTGCGAACATCCTCTCTATTTACCTTCCTTCTCCAAATATGTTTGGTTGCAGTGAGCTTCTCCTCATAGTAAAAAAAAAAATAATAAAATCACCAGAAAAATGATTTAAAAAAACACCTCATCTTTGAGTAGACATTTGTACACAAACCTAATACTGCATTGACAACAACACTTTATTTTGAATGGCTGATTTATTCTTCATTCTGACCTAACTTCAACATGAGGTTTACCCATTTCCAATATATCGGTAATTCAGCAGAATATCAAGACTGATATTCCCATTCCCAGGAATATAACCTGACAGTGTTAAATAAACATTAACCATACTGAAAGTTAGTTAAATCAACCATATCCATTAATCTTATGGTCTTGTGCCAATGTACATGATCGATCATCAGACACTGAGCCTTCTGTTTTAGCCTTAACTGTTTTGCAGTTGTTTCAATTACTGGGACTACTCATTTTGACTAAAAGTTAATACAATACATAGATTCAGCCTCCTACATCAAAAGTTTAAATCTGATCATGATCAACATTATGTTTCTTTCATCTGGGGGCCTAATTATTTGCCTGTATGATGTTAAGTTGATACAAATGAACTATGCCTCATCAGTACTAAATTTACAAGATATATTGCTTGTTCCAAAGAAACTGTTAATACTCTGCATTAGCAGAAATAGGAGAAAAATGAATATTTCAATTTCTTGGGAAAAACTTTTCCCAGTTGGAAAATGAATTTTCATTCCGAAGAGCAATCGGTTCCAAATACCAGATTCGTCTTCTCTCTTCAGGATACGAATTGAATCAAGCTTAACAACATTATGATAAAACTTAGCCTTGTGCTTTAGGTAGAGAACTGGATTTCAGAACAATAGATAATTGACCAGTGACACAAATCTCTGATTTAATTTCAAATATGTTGAAACCATTTAATTTCATTTGTGACTGATTCTGTATAGAAAACAAATGATCTCATTTAACTCCATTGTGCCATCAGACAGGCTTATGGTCAATTCTGTATTGAAATCAATTGATCTGATGTAAGCTTAGAATTCCAATGTGAATATTATACAATTTATTTTTATTTTACCCACTAAGTTTATGTACTTTATTATATTTTAATATACATTTAAATTGTTGAACAATTGTATTGTAAGTTACAGGTTTTCATGAGACCAATTTGTGGGAGTGGTGGGGAGAGGCTGCAACTCACTTTTAAATCCATTGTTAATTAATTGATGCAAACGATATCGTTTGAAGAGCACTGATTTTTTTTTTTTTCCAGTTTTCTTGGAATTTACTAGACTGTTCTCTAATGTACATCTAATTGAGTATAGGTATATAGATGCAAGAAATTAAAATGATATGGAAATAAGAAATTATATAATGGACATCAATAGCTTACAGCTGTTTCTGCTATAAGATGCAATGCATTCATAGTTGAGTGCTTATGTATCGCCTCATAGCTTCATCAGAACTTCAAACTGAAGATCAATTTTGCTTGCAAAAACATGTGTGTTTATGTATATCCTCAGAAAAGCATAAGCGTATGCAGGAAATGAAGTAGGGAGTTTGAAAAGCAGAAGCCTCTTTTAGAGTGAAGTGAAACAGCTGTAAGCTAATGACGATCATGACATTATTTCCTATTCCTTTGTCATTCTAATTTCTTATTCCTGCTTTGTACTCGACTGATGATTTGTTCTAAAGCATTGTTGTATTGAGTTCTAACACCAGGTTATTGCTATCACTATGCTTAAGTGAAATAATAATTACAATTATATATATATATATCGTCGTCGTCGTCGTCGTTTAACGTCCGCTTTCCATGCTAGCATGGGTTGGACGATTTGACTGAGGACTGGTGAACCAGATGGCTACACCAGGCTTCAATCTGATTTGGCAGAGTTTCTACAGCTGGATGCCCTTCCTAACGCCAACCACTCCGAGAGTGTAGTGGGTACTTTTACGTGCCACCAGCACGAGAGCCAGTCAAGCGGTACTGGCAACAGCCATACTCAAAATGGTGTATTTTACGTGCCACCTGCACAGGAACCAGTCCAGCGGCACTGGCAACGATCTCACTCAAATGTCTTTGCTCACATATATAGATGTGTATGTATATATACCTTTTTACAATGTGTGGAATTATATATATATATATATATATATATATATATATATATATATATATATATATATATATATATATATATATATATGCGCAAGTGCACATCATGTGCTTTGATACAGTTGGTCTTGCCTAAGATGATTACAGTTCACTAGAATTGATTTTGGAACAATGTTAAATGATAAAGTAAATATTTTAAGCCTCACTGTCATGCTTTGTGCCTAGCTAAAATAAATCAATGTTACAGAAATGATGGATGAGCCTGTTGAAACATGTTGAATTATATGAAATTGACCCACAACAAAAACTATAGAATGTTCTCATGTATGTCCATTCGAGTGTTAAACCTCACAGAGGCAAACTGGTGGAGTTTTCTTTCAAGTGTTGAGCCTCAAAGAGGCAATGACTGGGACCTTTAGCATTATATCGTGCTTGAGAAGAAAACTCATCAAGCTGAGCAAAATTGCAGTTATGGCAGATACTAATGTATATGCAAATGGAACCTGTACCAGTGGCACATAACAGCACCCCGGAGTCATGCAAATGGCACCTGTGCCAGTAGAATGTAAAACCACCCATTAAACTTCCAGAGTGGTTGGCGTTAGGAAGGACATCCAGCTGTAGAAAACCATACCAGATCAGAGTGGAGTCTGGTGCAGCCTTCCAGCTTACCAGACCTGGTCAAATCATCCAACCCATGCCATCATGGACAATAGATGTTAAACGATGATGATCTGTAGATGGTATTTATTACATAGGCACAAGGCTTTAGGTTAAAGTACATATAAAGTGGCTTTCACAATAGCAAGGGTACATTGGCATAAGACACATATTATAATGTACTTTCAGATGTAATGTCAAAGACCCTGTGTAAGGGGCACTGTCAAAGGCCTTCTTCAGTTTGACAAAAGCTAAATACAGAGGGATATATTTAGCCATGTATTTCTTTACAATTATCTGACTCATATAAATGTATTCCTAACACCAGTAATTGCTTGTCATCTCTCCATTTCGATATCTGTTTAAATATTTTCTCCCTTCAAGACAACTCATTTGCTTCTGGAGTGCTTCACCTCGATTAAGAAGATGGAGTTTAAGGAATCTAATCTGTCTGTGCAATAACTTGGTGCCTACTTTATAATTTTCCACACCTGCTATATACATGTATATATAATGCAACATAATAGTGTGTGTGTGTGTATATATATATATATATATACACACAATATATATATGTAGTCATGACCATTGCCAGTGTCATGTAAATGGCACAGGTATCGGTGGAATGTAAAAAGCACCCATTACACTCTTAGAGTTGTTGGCATTAGGAAGGTCATCCAACTATAGAAACCATGCGAAATTGGACTGGAGTCTGGTGCAGCCTCCCGGCTTGCCAGCCCTTGGCAAAATGTCCAATCCATGCTAGGATGGACAACGGATGTTGAATGATGATAGTGATTTGTGTGCGTATGATATTGACTAAGTGTAATGGTCTGTGAAAAAGCCAACCATAACATTCTGACCAGTTCTATACTGTAACCAGTAACACACTGTTCGATGATATATAAATTTAACCACACTTTCACACATTTTGAGTGAGCTTTTTTATGACTCATGGATGACTAACTAATAATATATACATGCCCACACATGTATGCGCATGCGCACAGCCACACATGTATATGTGTATGAGCTGCAGCATTTGATAAGTGGAGAGGTGTAAGATATATCTTTGTACAGTACTTGAAACATACATAACATCACTTAAGTTTCATGTAATTGCATAGCTGTATCTCTAAGGTTGTTCAAACACTTATAGGCACTCATTTGACATTTCCTAATATGGTTGTTCTTGTAAGATTTCAAGTGATATTCTTTAATATATGGTGGAACTCACTGCATCTTACAAGTTATTATGTCCCTTAGATATATTTTTGTCTGTGTGGTAAATTTATGTAAAGGTCATTTTCTTATTACCAGCCAGGCAAATGTCAAATTTAAGTATTCAAAAAATATCCATTTGTGTACCATACATATAAGAAATGTTTATATCTGTGTGACTGTTATAGCAAATCCATAATGATCTCTCTACATACTGTGAAATATCTTCATACATAATTTGTTAGATTTTTAAAAGTTTATGTAACAACGATATGTGTTAATACTAGCAGGACCTGTGAATACTTTGCAGAATTAACGGTAAACTTATTGGGTTATTTCTGTGAATTTTGTCCAAAAATGCTGGAAAGCAGAGACTGTGTTGTGTCTGCAGCAAAAGATAGTTGCTCATCAGCTAATCATTGAAAACTGAAGGAAATTGGAATTTGGTGTTTACTTAATGTGCTTTATATTCTTTTATTATTTGTTTGTCATTTGACTGCGGCCATGCTGGAGCACCGCCTTTAGTCGAGCAAATCGGCCCCAGGAGTTATTTCAAGCATTTACATATACACACGCACATACTTCTATATGTATGTGTGTGCATAGTGGTGTGTGTCTTTGTGTCTCTGTTTGTCACCCACCCTCATTTCACAACCAATACTGGTGTGTTTATGTCCCCATATCTTAGTGGTTTGGCAAGATAGACCGATAGAATAAGTACAAGGCTTAAAAATACGAAATAAATAAAGTCTGGGTCAATTCATTCATCTAAAGTTCTTCAAGCCAGTGCCACAGCATGGCCAGTCAAATGGTTAAAACAGGTAAAAAATAAAAGATAACAGAGCTAGGCGCAGGAATGGGTGTGTGGTAAGTAGCTTGATTACCAACAACATGGTTCGGGTTCATTTCCATTGCGTGGCACCTTGGGCAAGTGTCTTCTACTATAGCCTTGGGCTGACCAAAGCCTTGTGAGTGGATTTGGTAGAAGGAAACTGAAAGAAGCCCATCGTATATATGTATGTATATATGTATGTGTGTGTATGTATATGTTTGTGTGTCTGTGTTTGTCCCCCCAGCATCGCTTGACAACTGATGCTGGTGTGTTTACGTCCCCGTAACTTAGCAGTTTGACAAAAGAGACCGATAGAATAAGTACTAGGCTTCCAAAGAATAAGTCCTGGGGTCGATTTGCTCGACTTAAAAGGTGGTGCTCCAGCCTGGTCACAGTCAAATGACTGAAACAAGTAAAATAGCAAAATAGTAGAGAGTCTGAATTAATTGTTGCAATATTACCAATGTAAGACCTGAATGTATATGTAGATGCTATGCAGAATGTCTTACTGAAGAATTTCCCTTTAGGTTTTCCATTGTACTACACACGCATACACACACACACACACACACACATATATATATATATATATATATATATATATATATACATCTCAGAATGTGAATCAGTAGTTTGCTTTTATATATTCACCATCTAAACAAAAAATAGCCAGAGTTGTTATCATTAAAATATATTTTTATCTTGGTAAAACTCTGTTTAGCCTTCAAAATAATTGGTATAGAATACATATTTTTTGGAACCTTATAACCTTCACTGTAAGGTCCAGAACCTTATTCCTGTTCACACAACCAATTATTGTTTGTTATAAGTGAAGAAAAACAAAATTACTGCATAAAAAACTTGCTTCAAATTAACATTGGTTTACAGCAATTATGAAAAACTTACTCGTTTTCAATCTTCTAAAATAAAATGTAAAAATCTATGCAGACAGCATCATCTGTAGCAACCATTTCTCAATTATGCTTCTTCTGAGTATATAAATTTCATTCGTTCTTTTTTCTTCTTCCTGTCTATCACTACATATATATATATGTATATACACACATATATGCATACAGAGAGTGAGAGAGAGAGAATGAAAGAGTGGGAGAAGGTCAGCTGACCAATTCCACTGGCAAGAAACCAAAAGTATTGAAGAGGAGAGCTTGACTGTAAATTAGGTAATTTATTACATACACACAAACATTTATATATATATATATACACACACATACATATATATATACATACATACATACATATATATATATACATGTATCTACCTAATTGCAGGAGTAGAGCATACACAATTTGAAAAGAGAAAAAAAGAAAGAGGCAAAGAACCCAGAAAAATTATGTATATATGTGTGTGTGTGTATATTTATATATATACATGTATATACATACATATATATGTATGTAAATGTATATATGTATGTATGTATGTATATATGTATATATATATACGTATATACATATATGTATGCATATATGTAAGTGTGTGCAAGTATGTATATATATACATATATA
>NC_068982.1:10022130-10029650 GCF_001194135.2 Octopus bimaculoides | reverse complement strand
TATATCGTTGCCAGTGCCCCTGAACTGGCTCTTGTGCGGGTGGCACATAAAAGACACCATTTCGAGCATGGCCGTTGCCAGTACCGCCTGACTGGCCTTCGTGCGGGTGACACGTAAAAGTACCCACTATACTCTCTGAGTGGTTGGCGTTAGGAAGGGCATCCAGCTGTAGAAACTCTGCCAAATTAGATTGGAGCCTGGTGTTGCCATCCGGTTTCACCAGTCCTCAGTCAAATCGTCCAACCCATGCTAGCATGGAAAGCGGACGTTAAACAATGATGATGATGATGATGATATATATATATATATATATATATATATGTGTGTGTGTGTGTGTGTGTGTGTATAAATCCCAAAGATGGAACAAGAATGCAGCAGACAACAATAAAAAAAATCCAGACAGATAGACAATACAAAGACGGACAGACAGGAAAAACAACAAAAAGACAAACATGACAAAACAAGGACGAACCATTCGTGGCCTTCTCTCATCAGTCAAGTTTCCAGATTATCCTTACAGTTTTGGCCGATTACACTTGAGACTGTTCAGATCTGGCTGGCCCCAAAAATCTAAGCTAAGAGCATTGTATGTTTTGGGAGAAAGCAAGCGAAAGTGTATGACAACAAAGACAAAAAAATTTTTAAAAATTAAAAAACGGAGTAAATGTTATTCATTTACAAATACAAACAACAAGAGAATAACAACAGGTGTCTTTTGACTAATAAAGACAAATCAAGTTGAGCTGGCATGTGTGGAGTGAAAGCCTTGAGGCAGGAACACACACACACACACACACACACACACACACACACACACACGCACACATATATTGTCATCATCTAATGTCCCTGTCCTATGCTGGCATGGGTTGGGTTGTTTGAGTTGATCTGAGGGGTCCATAGACTGCACCATGCTTCACTGTCTACATTCCCCTAGTTCCTATAGCTGGATGTCTTTCCGAATAGCAAACCGTGTGTACTGGGTGCTTCTTTTGTTGTCATCAGGGCCAGGGCCCAGTTGTGCATATTTACACACAGTGCTTTCAGAACTTAGATTTACTGATTCGTTTAGGTCCCCTTGTAAACTGCATATCACCATGCATCCCAGTTTCTCGTCATCTCCTCTGTGATGTTCAAGGTCTTGACAACAACTTTCACCACTTTGTCCCTTGTCTTTCTGGATTTCCCTCTTCCACAAACTCCATCCATGTTAAGTATTTGGTACCCCTTTATACAATTACCTTCATCTATGCACCATGTGTCCATATCAGCACAATATTTCTTGTACACTACATGTGATTCTTCTAAATTATTCTCTCAGTACCAGCACCTTTGTGCTAGATTATTCATGCATACTTACACTGCATGTCCAACAGAGCATGCTGGGTTCATTTTTTTCCAGTCTTCTCAAGCGTTCTGCATTCATGGCCTATGTCTCACTACCATGCAGCATCACAGTTATAGCATAAGTGTCATACAGTTTAACTTTCGGTTTGAAGGAGACTACTTTTGATGCCAGCAGAGGCAGATGTTCTCTGAACTTACTCTTACCCATTCTTATTTTTATAGTAATATGTAACATATATACATAACAACAACAACATTTTAAGGAAAACGGTATTATTAGGGACAGCTAGGATACTTAGGAAGGTACTTGGCATCTAACGTTACTTGTAGCTTGATGTTAGGAATTTTTTCCAACAGTCTAATCTGTTGTGCGTGAATGAAATAATAATACATACGTACATATTATATACGCATATTCAACAGCATCATAATATGTTTTTCTCTAGGTTTTCATAAGTTCAACAGGACTATGGCATTGTGTCTTTGTATATGTCTTATCTGACATCTTGTGTTTGAAGCCAACATTACTTCCCAAGGGAAGAAATAGAAGGTGCCAAAATAAATGAATGTAGACAGAAGACAAAGTAATATAATTAAATTGCCACTATATGACATAGCTGATAGTTGATGTGAACTCCGTCACCATTCACAGATACTCTTGAGAGTTGCTTTCTGCTCTTCTTCCATTTTAATATTTATTATTATAACAGTGGTATTTGGTTGATAAAATTTGGTTTCAAAAGTGTAGTGTTGTATAATGCGGCATTAAAGATTCAGTTCAGGTCGAAACTGGCTGAAAATCCGAAACCAACAGGGTCCATGGCTTGTGATGGTGAATCTGGATAAGATGGAAGTTGAAATTTATTCATTATTCATTTAGGTTCTATTGGACTATTTGTTTGTTCAATGGTACTGACTCCATCACATTTCTTTTTAATATTATCACTGGCAGAATTGTTAGCACGCCGGCTGAAATGCTTAGCAGTATTTCATCTGCCAATGCGTTCTGAGTTCAGATTCCACTGAAGTTGACTTTGCCTTTCATTCTTTCAGGGTCGATTAAATAAGTACCAGTTATGCACTGGGGTCGATGTAATCGACTTAATCCCTTTGTCTGTCCTTGTTTGTCCCCTCTATGCTAGCCCCCTGTGGGCAATAAAGAAATAAATATTATCGCATATTTTAAAACTGGCACTTTATCAGTTACGACAAGGGTTCCAGTTGATCCGATCAATGAAACAGCCTGCTCATGAAATTAACGTGCATGTGGCTGAGTATTCCACAGACATGTGTCCCCTTAACATAGTCCTCACAGAGATTCAGTGTGATGCAGAATGTGACATGGCTGGTCCTTTTGAAATACAAGTACTAATTTTTGTCAGCTGAATCGACAGGAGCAACATGAAATAAAGTCTTACTGAAGCATACAACGTGTTGTGTTGCTGGGAATTGAATTCACAACCCTGTGACCATGAGCGAAAAACCTTAACCACTAAGCTACACCCCTCCACTATTATCACATATACATTCCATATCATGTCACAATATGTTACTTTCCCTCCAATTCTTCGAGTCCTGATCTGTTGTGCTCTTATTGCTTATTACACCATAGAGTAAGTGATTCTCTCAGAGCTCTTTCTATCTTTTATCTTTTAATTGTTTCAGTCATTATACTGTGGCCATGCTGGGGCACCGTCTTGAATTTTAGTTGAACAAATCAACCCTATTCTTATTTTTTTTGTAGGACCTGATACTTATTTTATCCATCTTTTTTGCTGAGCCACTAGATTATGGAGACATAAACACACAAACATTGGTTGTCAAGCAATGGCAGAAGACAAACACAAATGGATGCCAGAAGGGAAAAGATGGCCAATGCCAGTGCCCCTTGACTAGCTCTCTGTGCCAGTGACATGTAAGAAACACCATCCAAATGTGGTTGATGCCAGCCCCACCACCCCGAGTGGCTCCTGTACCGGTGGCACGTAAAAGCATCATCTGAATGTGGCTGATGCCAGTGCTGCCAGTGGCGCATAAAAAGCATCCACTACACTCTCAGAGTGGTTAATGTTAGGAAGGGCATCCAACTGTAGAAACCTTGCCAGATCAGATTGGAGCCTGGTGCAGCCTCCTGGCTTGCCAGTCCCCAGTCAAACTGTCGAACCCATGCCAGTATGGAAAATAGACATTAAATGATGATAATGATGATATAATGGGCTTCTTTCAGTTTCTGTCTACCAAATCCACTCACAAAGCTTTGCTTGAGACCAAGGCTATATAGTTAAAGACACATTGTGCCAGGTAGTGAGACTGAACCTCGATCCATGTGGCTGAGAAGCAACCTTCTTACCACACAGCCACACCTATGTCAATATTCCTATAAAGTATATACAGAGAGAAAGAGAGAGAGAAAGAGAGAATAAGTTTGTAAGTGTAGTTGTGATATGGTTATGATGATGAATGGTTTAAAGTACACAAAAAAAGTACGAAAATTTAAATATTAGCTCTAGCACGAGCAAATGATCAATATATTGAATGTACTGAAGTTCAAAAGATCAAAATTTAATCGAAATTTTCAATTGACATTGTACTGTGCTCCTGGAAAAAGCTCATTGCACTTCTTGGCTTATTCAATCCTGGGGAAAATATTCAATAAGTTAATCAGGTTTTTTTGTATCTTTTTAATCAAATTTAGTAATATTTGGATATACAGAATTATCTCTTGTAGTATGTATAAAGTGGAATCAAAAGGACAATATTTATCCAAATTTCAAGATTCATTTTCTTTTATTTACACTTGAACCAATAATAAAATAAATATATTATTTCTATTTTTGGAAGATTAACTTAAAATAGCAAACTGCAAATATTTCTTTCCTCTGGCAAACAAAATCTTAACTTTCTGTTAGAATAATTGTCACTTAAATACCATTTCCTGTAGATATTGTGTTGATATTTACTTTAAAACTAATATATATCATAGAAGAGCTACATGTCAAATAAAACTAGGCTATTTTTTAAAAGATTTGAAAATGTGAAAAGCTTTCCACCTTTTCCCTCAGGATACATTTCTTGTCTGTAAAGGAGCATATGACAATGTTTTGATATCATAAAGTGGCGAACTGGTAGAATTGTTAGCACACCGGGTGAAATGCTTCGCGGTTTTTTGTCAGTCTATATGTTCTGAGTTCAAATTCTGCCAAAGTCATCCTTTCGGGGTCAAAGTAAGTACCAGTTGCATACTGGGGTCAGTCTAATCAACTGGCTCCCTCCCCTAAAATTTTGGGCCTTGTACCTAGAGTAGAAAAGAATATTTGAAGTCGCTAAGTCGGCGAGCTCGCAGAAATGTTAGCACGCCAGGCGAAATGCTTAGCAGTATTTTGTTTGTCTTTATGTTCTGAGTTCAAATTCCGCTGAGGTTGACTTGGCTTTTCATCCTTTCAGGGTCGATAAATTAAGTACTAGTTGTGTTCTAGGGTCAGTCTAATCAACTGGCCCCCTCCCCCAAAATTTCAGGCCTTGTGCCTAGAGTGGAAAAGAATGTGTTTTGATATCATGTATGAATTATTAGAAAAGACAAAATTGATACATGCTACCATACTTTACATTTGAAGAATAAGTCTTTGTCAAAGAATATTGGATTTTGTTTTTCTCTGTGGCCACCAACGAAGCCAGCTATCTGCTTCTCACTAAATTGACTTTTGCCATCACAAATAATCATTAATTATATATTTTTTTGAAGTGTTCATGTTTGGATGTAATTATTATTGTCTAAATACATTATAAATTCCTTCGTATTTTCTAATTAGGTTGACTGGAAATATCTTAGTTTATTCTAAATCACAAGAAAATATTGGTCTCAAGTTTTAGCACAAAGCTAGCAATTATAGTGAGAGATAAGATGATTATATCGACCCCATTGCTCAACCGGTTCTTATTTTCTCGACCCCAAAATGAAGAAGGACAAAGATAGCCATTGTGGAGATAGAACTCAGAATGTAAAGACAGACAAAATACTATTAAGCAGTTTCCAACTTCCAAATCCACTGACAAAGCATTTGTTGGGTAGTAGACACCCAAGGTGTCACTCTTTGTAACTGAACCCAGAAACATGTGGTTGGGAAGCAAACTCTTTCTTAACTCCATTTCATTCTACAGTTACCAGAATATCATTGTAGGATATTACAAATTGCTGTAGCTGTGCCAGTGTCCCCTGACTGGCTCCCATGCCGGTGGTACATAAAGAACATGATCTGAATGTGGCTCATGCCAGTACCTCCTGACTGACCCCCATGCTGGTGGCACGTAAAAAGGACTATCTGAATATGATCGATACAGGCCCACCTGACTGGCTCCTGTGCCAGTGGCACGTAAAAAGCACCCACTACACTCTCAGAGTGGTTGGTATTAGGAAAGGCATCCAGCTGTAGAAACCTTACCAAATCAGATTGAAGCCTGGTGCAGCCGCTGGCTCTCCAGACCTCAGTCGAACTGTCCAACCCATGCCAGCATGGAAAGCAGACGTTAAACGATGATAATATTTCTGTTAAGATTTTACTCTTACTCATTATGCCATTATAGAAACATATTGTATCAAAATAACACAACCAAGCTGTGAACGTGCCTGGACAACTCAGTCTTCACTAAAGCAGGAAGCAGAAAATATCAAAGCAATTTTGTAAAGAAACAAATATAATTATGTGATGCAAAAGTACTTTTATCAATATATGGACTCAACATAAGGAAGTTTAGAACACATGCATTGTCCTAACCTTTTCATTACTCAATTTTATTCACTCAGCAAGCAATAAATGTTTATAATTGTCATAGTAATTAGTATAGTAGACAGTCTAAAGACCTAAAATATTTTGTTTTGCATTGTTGCCATAGAGACTAATGTTCAAAACTAATTCTAAATCTAAAGAATGTCATCTTCGTTTCTTTCTTTTATTTTATCCTTTCTAAGACTTTTAAATGTTTAATTCATATTTTGCAAATAACCAAATATTACTTTGAACAAATAAACAAACAATTTCTGTAATTTTATTAAATTTCCTAGAAGACACAAATAATATTTTTATTTGTATGAGAATTAAACTATTTGGATTTAAAACTAATGAATCTAAAATGTGTGCAGCATCTTCAAACAGGATCTTTTTTTCTTTAAATAAAGTGTTTTGACAACTAGATAAATAAAGATAAAGTAGCCAGGAGTAAATCTCATCTTCACAGTTACTCTGGTGAAAGCAAGAAACAGCTTTTCATTATAGTAGGCTTCCTAAGTAAAGCTTATTTTACTTGGAGAAACTTAAAGGTGACTGAGTATCAAATTTCAATTAGTTGATTTTACTGGAGTTATTTCCCTTGTTTGTTGTTTTCACATTATAAACCTCCTTAGAGAGTGTTTTTTTTTATCTGTTAACTACATGTCATTTAGTCAAAGTCTTTCAACACTGAATTACATGTGTAATATCTACCATGTGTATATTTAGTATGCAGAAAAGATACTTTCCTTCTAAATATACTTGTAAATCTTACTACCAAACTCATTCATAACTGAAAACGATTGTCCTGTCCTATCAGATGAATGCCTGATCACTGAATATTTGATGTTAAGAGGCTCTTATGAAGACAGTAGCTACATAGTGCTTAAAACAGATCCAGCAGAATTAATTTCATGCTCAATATATGTTCAGTTATTAAAAAAATAATTAATAGTGACAGAAGCAGTATAATGCCAAGAGGCAATATTGATCTCCGACTTCATGTGGAGGTTGTGTAAGAACACAGAATACTGTGTCGTTTATCTTGTGAGGACCTTTCATATGGACTCCTGGTGCTTAAAAACCCTTGTAATGATATCGTTGACAGACGAACTGTCTGCTACGGTCAACAATACTGCCAGATCACATGAGTTCACCCTGCTATGAGCTCCTCAGTTACAGATGTCCAGTGGTGATATAACATCCTGGCAGTTCCAGTAACTGTAACAGAGGCTTCTAGTCATTCAACGATATATAACAAGTGCTTTTATGCATCATGAGGCCATATGAGAGTTCCTCACAATGTAAATATCACAGAATTCTGTGTTATAATAACACCCACATGTTAAGTAAGAGATCAAGATGGCTGTTCACTTGTTAGTTTTGTAACTAATAATATATATATATATA
>NC_068982.1:10005287-10021367 GCF_001194135.2 Octopus bimaculoides | reverse complement strand
ATATATATATATATATATATATATATAAATATATATAATGTGTGTGTGTATAAAGTTACAGGAAGAATTTGAACATAATACTACAAATTACCAAACCTTTTATTTAACCAGTGAATTATTTTCATAATATAAGAATGTAATAAACTGTAATTTAGGTTATCATTTTTGATCACCTTTGAGGTAGTTACAATAATTTTTGTCTTAGAATTTTATATTGAATGCCAGTTCATTGTTATGTTTATTAAAACTGAAATTTCAAACAGTTAAATACCTAAATAATTTGTTTTTGAGAGTAGATTGAAAATAAAATGCCAAATATTTAGCACAATCATTAGTTTTTTCTTGTATTCAATTATGGCTATATTCATTTTTATACATTTTAATGTCTAGATTATTTACCCTTTTATTAAGATTTTTTCTGCAATCCTGCATATGCTCACTGTTTTATTATCTAATAACATGGATTGAAATTATATAATTCAATTCCATTAATACAATAAATATATGGCAGTTTTGAAGAGAAAAAAAAATAACAAAACTAATGTGAAATTTAAGCATGCATAAAAAAATAAATAAACCAACATTCGGAATTTAAGAAAATTAATCTGTGGTTCTATTAATTATTGAATTCATCAGCAACTTCAGAAATCCTTGTCAATATTTCATGACTGACATTGTTCATCTTTAAATATAGCTGAAAAATGACATGTTAATAACTTTCTTTATTCTAATCAGGCCCATCTTCAACTCGTGCATTTCCATAAAGAAGTTTTAAGTATGGTATTTTCCAAAAGTGAGCAATTAAATTTACACAGATTCTATATTAATCTTTTATTTCCATAGCAACTTTGTGTATTTCTAAAATCCATCTTCTAGAAAATATTACCTGATAATAAAAGTTTTAAAATCTTACAGATAAATGCATTAGTTTTTTTTTAACCCTCTTAGCAACAATGTGCTGTGTTTGTTGTATTTGACTAATTTGGTTCCTAAAAATCCAATTAGGGTTTCTTCTAGTTTGCATCTGTTAAAGAGATTTAGAATCATTCTTGTATTGTTGTAAAGACTGGCAGATACAATTGGATGAATCACGCTACTGTTGCATGACAATAAATGCCATCAAAATGTCTTTTACCAGATTGCTTTTCTGGCTTAACATTTAAAAAGTTAGTTTTAATAAACAATTTTAAGAGACATTTTTTTCCCTATTTGCCCCCCCCCCCCACCCCACACACACATTGTTCCTTGCATTTTAAAGAATACTTAAATTAATCAATCTACTTGTTTGCATTCTTGAATTTGAAGAAGTTTTTAACATTGTTATAGTGAAATCTTCTGGATTATTTATGTTGGTGTAAGCTTTTGTACAAATAGAAATTGCATTTTTTTCTTTCTTATTGTTTAAAGATTTAATTTTGTGTTGCTAAAGTAGGAAAATACCTTTACATTTTTGGGATTAAAATGTCAAGTACTATAGAGAAAATTTTTTTTTATCATTTTCAAAACTTTCAAGTATTTATAAGGCCAGTGCTTATACTAGTTTCTGTAGTAACAAGCTTATTTGAATGTCTAATGTGTTAAGTGGCAAGACTATTTTAATGTGTTAAGTGAAAAGGCAAATTTTAATTTAGATAAAAAAAAACGAAAAGAGAAACAAGGAGTTCAGAGTTACACAGAAATGTATGCAGAGGATTTGAGTTAAGCTGGTAATCTGAAGTTGTGACTAGTTTGTCATTTTAACTCTTGAGAATATTGGTTTTAAATTTTGGTACATAGCCAACAATTTCAGGAAAGTGGGTAAATCAATTACTTTGACCCCATGTTCAACTGTTACTTATTCCATCAATTCTGAATGGCTGAAAGACAGTCACCCTTGCCAGCATTTGAACTCAGAAAGTAAATTCAGAAGGAAGCTTTTTTCCAGCTCAACACTTAAACTTTAGAACATACCACAAATCCTCGAGTATAATCCGCATTTTTTTTTCCAAAATTTAAAGGTCAAAATCCCTAGTGCTTACTATATACGAGGTTAAAAATGAAAAATATTTTCTAAGCAATGTTCCGAGTCTCTATTTGCTGTCCGGCAATGTTTATTCAGACACATTTTGCGATGTCGGGCACGAAAATACCTTAAGCTTCATAACTTAAGCTATATTTATTTTTCGCTGACGTTATTACTGTTATTTCTTCATTTTCTGCAAACAAAGTGCACAAAAAAGCTACTCGTTTGCATTATGTTATATATACAATAATAATAAAGGATGTTACCGTATATACGTTTACAAACCAAAGACGTTATATAGACCTCCTTGACTCAAGTTAGAGAAGGGGTGCGTATTATACACAAGGTTTAGGTTTTTCAGAGGTACAACCCCCTAAAAATCCCCTGCGTATTATACCCAAGGGCAGACTATACTCGAGGATTTACAGTATTAGAAGTTAACAATTTAAGCATAAGTATGATAAAATCACCCTGCATGTTTATATACACAATCTTTGTAGTATATATAACATATAATTAATGAAATAGATAAGAGCAAAATAAAATCAAGCAAAATTTTTAAAATGTAAAATTAAAATTTTAGACTAGTTTTTCTTTTGTTGCTAATTATCTATTTTATTAATTAACACCTTTGTTCACAGTTAATTGCACTAACGTAAATCATCTCTTCAAGTTAATTGTGCTGTTATCTTGATTTTCAATGTAAACTGGACACTAACTGTTTAAGAGCCAATATACCCTTCATAGAATGGAAATATTTTAGACACCTCTGTGAATTAAAATAGAGCACAAATTTCAAATTAACATAATTAAGCCTCCATATTTTGTAATAATTTTCATGAAGGTGGCTATAAATATGGTTTATTCAGTTTTTTATTATTTGTTCTTTTTTTTTTTGCTACTAACACAAGTCTTGATATAACTACTCTATAGCACAGAAACATATCCACATGCATTCTTATACACAAATAAACATTCAAATGTACACACACCTCATCATCATCATCATCATCCTTTCCAACATGTTTGTTTCTACAATCGGTTATCTTCTTTTTTCCATGCTGCCATGGGTTGGACAAATATTCTTGAGGCAACATTCCCAAATCAGATGTCCTTCTTCATGGCAACCCTTACATGTTTTGAAGTAAAGTAGTTTGTGTGCCATGATGAAAATGAGAAGGTAAACTCATTGGGCATTCAATAAAGTGTTTATTTATTCACTTATTGCATTTGTTTTCAGATGTTTTTGTGTATATTGTACCCTTTGGCTTTAAAAAGGGTTAGCTTCAGTCATAAAAGAGGCTGATTTACATTTTTCATTTTACTGAAACATTTGGAAGGACATTTTGATTTATAACATGGAAACCAACAGGAAAACGGGTTTCATATAACAGAATTTCACATTATGTCAAAATTTACTATTCTATTGCAATTCATGCATTTATTCTGCTACAAGACACCTATCCCTGACCCTTTATACCTCTAATTTCTCGTCAACTAGTACAAAGCTACCCCACTCACTACTACGGCCGAGGGTTTGTTCTTGCAAGTAACTTGGTGGCCCTGTTGGTGCTGGTGCTATATGAAAAGCATCAGGCACACAGTAAAGCTGTTGGTGTTAGGAAGGGCATCCAGTTGTAAAACCATGTGAATACAGACATGGAGCCTGATGCATCTCTTGGCCTTACGACCACCTGTCAAACCATCCAACTCATACCAGCATGGGAAACAAACATTGAATGAGGATGATGTTGTATGTATACACACACACACACACACACACACACACACACACATATATATATATATATATATATATATATACGTATATGTGTGTGTGTCTGTGTGTGTATGTATATGAGGCTGTGCCTATGGCTCCCTCTCTCTCTCTCTCTCTGTATATATATGTATGTCAATGTACATGTTTTATGAAGTGATGTAGATGTGGGTAAGGATAGGGCATTGGTGTTCCTATTCATGTCTTCAAATTTCTCTCTGTTTATGAACTGTGAACAATAGCTATTTTATGTTAAACTTGTTACATTCATTGATTACTTGCTGGAGCTTCTGGGATCCCACCATAGATAACCAAGAGAAAAAGAACAGTGGGGAGTAGGCCCAGACTAGTTTAAATGAGAGTAATGATGCTCAAAATGAACATCTGCAAGTTAATGTATGCATGTGTATGTATAAGAGAGAAAGAATAACGAAAAAGATAGAAATGTCTGGCATATTTTATCACCAGAAATTCTGAGACGATTATTCTTATTCCTTTCTACCACTTACTTTGATAAATTAATTTCCAATTTACAGGTTACGCAACTGAAAAACAAACCACTTGAATTATGACATTTGTCAGATGTTTAGCTAAAAGCTGCCAGAAGCCAATGCAATACGTCAGGATGACCAAATGCCCTGCAATCTTCACAATTGTGTTTGCTTAGTGTCATTTTAACAAACAAAAGCACTTTACTGAGCTTTTTGATAACATTTTTAAGTGGCATTTGTTGACTTTTACTGGATCTAACAATGATCACCAAGTAGAATAAATGTTGTGACATTTCTTCCCGGTATATTTGCGTACGTGTGTATGTGTCTCTTTCATGTTTCTTATATTCATTGACATCACTTCTGTTTTTTGGATAAGTGGTTAAAGCCATGGATTGAAACGTGAATACGATCTGTATACATACACATGCATACATGCACAAATAAACGAATACACAGATGCATTGATACATACTGACATAAATATATTTATACATGTAAGAATAAGAGGTCTAAGTAAGTGTTAAGAATATATTATGAAAGCTATGAACACAAAATAAAAAGAGACAACCCAGGAGGAGCAAGTTTTAGAAATATTTTATTAAACTTAACACTCACAAGAATCTTTATGTTTCGGGCACTAATCCTTCATTAGAATAAAAGAAAAAAAACATAGAAAAGAATGATGAACAGTGGTTGAAGGAAAGAAACAAAACAAAAAACTTGCCCTCTCTTTTAAGCATTAAGCTAATACGATATTTATTAAAACTTGTCCCTCTCGTGTTGTCTTCTCTCATTTTGTGTACATTGGTTTCACATATTTTGTGAACATTTTCTGAACAATCAAATCTTGGGGAAGAAATTTATCACTTCACATATAAATATGCAGAGAAAAAGAAAACCAGACTGAATGCTTTAAAATAGTTTATTTTGCCTCTTTTGGTGCTGAGTTTACATTCCACATCCTTTCAAACTCAAATCAACATTTTCCAGTTGTTATGCACCTCTCTACCAAAATTTGTCTCATACCAAAATAGAAAAAATAAATATATATAAAACCTTTATTAACAACAGGTAAAAAAAACAGCTGTGCTGGTTCCACAGAAAAAAAGCATCCAGTACACTTTGTAGAGTAGTTGGTGTTAGGAGGGATGTTAGTTCTGGAAATCATGCCAGAACAGATTATTAGAGCCTGGTGCAGTCTCTGGCTTGACACCTCCTGTCAAACTGTCCAACCCATGTCAACATGGAAAACGGATGTTATTTGATAATGATGATTATTGTACTTCTATATGTTGATTTTAAATATAGATACAATACTTCATCTGGAAGAAAGTTACTGTCAACCATACTAATCTTAGTATGCTCATGATACTTATTTTTACTGCCTCTGGAAGACTGAAAGACTAAACCAATCTTGGTGGGCTTGTAAATGCTCGCAACTAAGCACCATTAGGAATTTTGTCCATTGCTTTACTGATTGTATTGTTACTTTACTGTTTGATGGGTTACAATCATTTAGATGGAGAGGTGGTATGCCATCTAATGTGACTCCGCTCAGAAGGCTGTAATCTTACTGTGATAGGAATTGGTAAAGAAATACATGGAACAATGGTGATAACTTTAAATGCATTTAATGTGGTCACACACACACATATATATATATATATATATATATATGTGTGTGTACACACTAGCTGAGTGACAGTGGTTGATGTAGATTTGTTTATATCTCTACATGCCTCTGCGTGGGTTGTATGTTTGCTATTAACCCTGGTGAGAAGCTCAAGAACAGCGATATGTTAGAACCAGTGTAGTGTGTTGGTGCTGTGTAGATGTTGATGACGTTGGTGAGAGACATGATGGTGGCGATGAAGATGGAGGTCGCTGTAATGTGGTCAGTGGTTAGATCTTAGAAGGTCGGGAACCAACTGATGTTGAGACTAGTAGGAGGTGAGCTTTTATAGCTGGTGGTAGGATCAAATGCTGTTTGGAAAAGACTGTCTCATGTGATTTATTTGAAGGTTGTGATTGGTTGGGTTGCATAATAGTGCATGATAGAGTAAGAGACAAATTGCATCAATACCAACCAATCAGAGTGGTAGACACAACGAGGTCCAAAACAGCACCCAAAGGTTAGTTGTTAACTGCTACATTCATAAGTATGTAATATAAGGAGAGGAAGCTCACTAGAGTTCGCTACAATCATTTTAGTTGTAATGATAAGATAAAAAAAAACCTTTCTAAAGAACTATATAGAATATTTATTTGGAATAAATGAAATACTTTAAATTGAAAACATTTATTGTATAAATTATTCAATATATTTCATTGCTTAAATCTTCAAAAATCTTAGTTCAGTATTCGGCATATACTTAAAAGAAATACATAAAGGATGAAAATTGTATACATATAGCAAATGTAAACAAAAATAAATCCGTTCCCATCCAAATTATGTGTAAAGCAATATTCATTGCTTATTTTCAAACCTTAAACTTTAAGCATAATTCTCTCAATCATTTAGATTGTATTTCACATTTAACAAATTCTCATTCATTTTATATAACAGTAAATGGAAGTAATGTGCGGGTGTTTTTAATATTTCTTTATTTGATAATTTTCTAAATAGCTTCAGCATTTCCTATGTAGCAATATCATAGAATACATTTACAACTTGTAAGTTCTGCATATAAATATCGGTTAAGGTAGATGGATATCTTTCTCAATCATTCAATTAGTGGTGGTAGCTATTTTTCAGCTGCTGAAATTAAAAGAAAACAATGTGATCTGCTATGGGGCTTAATACAAAGCTACAGCAGTACTTACATAAATAACCCTAGGCTGCTCATACTGATACATATTGTATATCAGAGTCAACATACATACATAACCATTATGTTTCAAATTGAATAGATATTGTACATCAGGGCTAATACAAATAGCCATACTCATAGATACATACATACATACATATATATATATATATATATATATATATATATCAGAGCCAATATGTATGTCCTGCCCCTAATCTATAATATAATCACTAATTATTCGAAATGAAGTTATTTCTGTTGAAAGAACTTGAATTACATTTCTGAAATTTGTATTTTGATGAACTGCCATGTGAATGAAAGAAATACATTGATAGGATATTGGAAAATGATTACAATCAGTATATTTGTAATATTTCTGATAACTCTATAAACTTTTAATCGATTATTTAAATTACATTTTATCAAGAAAACTTATGAAACATAAAAATATTGGTGAGTGTTTTGTTATTCACAGAAACCAATGTGGAACCAATTGTTATTAATTTCTCTGGTTTTCTTCTTCTTTTGAAAATGCTAAACTTATATAAAGGCAAGAAGATTTGATTAGGTCTGCAGAATTTTGCTATCAAGGTACACTTGTCTGATCTAATTCCAGCTTTTGCTCTTGCCAAATGTCTGGAAGGTTTTATTCTGTTTGTACAGAACTTGTCAATTCATCTCTGAAAGTGGAAAGAGTTGATGATGCCAAACGGACTATGGTATTACTAATCTATCCTTTATCTATAAATGTGTTAATAAGTGAGTGTTAATGCTGTTACATAAACATATGGAAGTTAGTACTATCAACCATATTCTAACAAATTTTCTGCCTGGAGGTCTTATTATCTATGGGTTCTGACTTCAAATGGTTTAATTACAAAAGAAGATTTTCTGATAACTTGTACTTCACTTCTACAGTGCTTTATGGTGAAGCCTGTGATATTTAAAAATTTATTGTGATTTCTCATCGAAGTTCAGCTTCAAATTTAAGTGAGCAACGTATCTTTTTCATGTTATTGTGTTTATTGCTTTCAAAAAAAAAAAATGCAAACTGGCAAAGTTCTAGAATGCTTCACTAGGATGAAACGATGGAAGGCTTTTTTCTATCCTTAAGCTAAATAATCAAAAAACAAACTTATAATATTCTATACAATCTGTCAACACTTTTTGTTAATCAATAACTCTTTGATTAAATCTTGTAAAGCTCTGTTATGCCATTATTGAAAAATATATCTTTATCAATTTAGACCTGATACAGAATTTAAATGGCCATGGCTAGAGTAGGTATTGCCATTGAAAATGCTGTACTTCATATCAGGAAAATAACAAGCATTGTTATGTGCTTGTTTCTCTCTCATTTATGAAGTCATTAGTAATATTTTAAAGTTGTGAAACATCAATAAATTACAATGCATTCAGAATATGATTATTCCCCTTCAGCTTATATTCAATACAGGCAGACATAAGTGTACGAAAGACACCTGCTGAAAATGTCACTTTCTCAATATTGATCAAAGACCATCATTCAAAATTCTACTAATGAGTTACCCTTTTTGCTACAGGGTTCTTAGCAACACTTACATTGGACATAGCACTATTTCTGCAGATGTTTTACAGATATACTGACAGAACCTCCATCTATGCCCTGGAGTTATTGCAGTGTCTGCTGGTCTAACATGATTGATGTATTTAAATGTTACATCACGAACCGGTTGTTATGTGATTTCCACTAAATTCACCTCAAGTGATTTCAGTTGTAGAAGTCGCTGTCTTTGATACATGTGTCCTTGAAGCAATACTCTCCATCTCTCTGATTCAAAGAAATTATAATGTAATATTCATTAAAGCAATATCTCACATACATGAATATTCTGTATGATATTCAATACTGACTTCCTATTAGCAAACTCTTAGGTTTCTGTAAGCGAAATTAATTTGTAATCAAAGTCAAGCAAATACACGACTAATCTATTTTCCTTTGATACATTTTAATTCAATGTTTTCTACATTCTGTAAAGGATTAATCCAGTTTTCTTTTATTTTAAAAGGAATCATTAATCCTTTTTTATTTTCTTTCAAATCATCATCATCAAATGGAAAGAACAACAAATTCAGTTCAACTTACTTAAATCATAGAAGAAACTTTTTTAATATTCAATCATTTATTGTTCTGCAAAGAAAATAAAGACGCTAAAAACAAAAGATATAATCTTTTTCATATCTAGTTTATGTAGACTTTTAAGAATTAATTTCTTTTACGCAAGGCTACACATTCTTGTAACCTCAAAGCAAAGAAATGCAAAGTCAACCATCACAGAATTTGAACTGATAATTTTATTCCATATGGCTTTTATTGCAGCACTTTGCTGTTTCTTTCATTCATTGTCTTTAAACTTTTCGAAATAACTAAAAATTATTAAACAGAGAACATATAACATTTTATAAAGTGAAAGTCTGAAAACTTGAGTTTAATAAGTGATTTTTATTTGCTTTTAGAATCATTTTGCTAATTTAGAATCAAATGTGATTCATTAAGGAATGCATTACCTCAGGGTATTTTAAAAGAGATTTGACAGATGAGAAACTTAGCAGTGCTACTTTCTAGAGTTGCTCTCCAAGGACTTTTAAATTCATCAAATTGAGCATTACTGAAATTATGCAAATATTAAAACAATGAAATACAAATTTTATTATTTGTAAAATAATTTAAAATAAGTACAAAAACTCAGTTAAAGAGTTTGATGTAGTTACTGACTTTTATTTCATATTAATTTTGATTATTCTTTTATTTGATATACTAAAGTAATTTATTTTAATGGTCTGTTATTTAAATTGTCCCAAAATAGTTATTGAATAAGTCTGCTATGCATGAAGACAAACGTAGCTCTTATTTCAATTTCGTGATGTTTTTACTATTCATCTGAGACCTAAGAATTTGGTTATATAATGTCTATAATTCTTGCTAGAGATGAATAAAGGATTAAGTTAAAATTTTAGTTGACCAAATTGAATGTAGAAACTTAGCTTCAGAAGTGTTTGTTTGAATATATATTTTATGCAGTTATCATCATCATCATCATCAAATGTAATTATCTGATATTAAAGGGGCCATAATGTATAAACATTTTATCTCTGGTATCTTTGTGATTTTTGTTTGGAACAGCATTTAAAATTGATTCCAAATTTTGGCACAAGGCCAGTAATTTCTAGGGGAGTGGGTAAGTCAATTACATTGACCCCAGTGCATAACTGGTACTTATTTTATCGCCCCCCCCCCCCAAAAAGGATGAAAGACAAAGTCAACTCCACCAGCATTTGAACTCAAAATGTAAAGTTGGAAGAAATGCTGTTAAGCAATTTGTCCGATGCTCTAATGATTCTGCCAGCTCGCTGCTTTAAAGTAGCATTTAATATCTTTGCTGTATCTCTTCTGCCAAGGTTTAACTTTGTCTTTCATACTTTCAGGGTTGATAAAACAAACATTTGATAATACAGTTCTGTATTTAATTGATAAACAGCATTTGATAACACAGTTCTATATTTAAGAGATGAGGAATTATGTACATTATTTACATTTGACAGATATTTATCCTCATCTTGTTTGTTGTTAACACAACATTTCGGCTGATACACCCTCCAGCCTTCATCAAGTGTCTTGCGGAAATTTCAAACCTGGGTTCTCATTCCTAAGGTATTTTTCAATGTTGTTGTTATTATTATCATTATTATTATTGCCTTTGCACAGCTTCTAACACTGAATATGTATTACAGTGTCAGCTGTTCACTACCAGTGAAGTAAGGCAACAGCTCTTATTTTTCGAGCACCTTCCGGAGTATTCAAGCAGTTCCAAGCAGTGTTGTTTTCTACAAGTGTTCCACCCTTATTGCATCCCCTATTTGTTCCACATACTTCTCGAGATTTTTGCTCACTGTTCCCAGGGCTTTGACAATTATTGGTACTACTGCTACCATTTTCATCGACCACAACTACTTAACTTACCAAGTTAACCTGTTATATCTCTCGACTTTTCTTTCTTCCTTATCGCATACCTTGTTGTCAGCTGGGCTTGCTATATCTATGATCCAGCATAGTTTGTTTTCTTTCTCAATTAAGACTATGTCCGGATTGTTATTAATATTATTCAAGTCACTGCTTGGAATTGAACTCAGAATCTTGGGGCTAGTTGCTTGCATTCTTCACCACTACACCATATGACATAACACCTCTCCCAAATCTTCTGGCTTTGTGCAAAAATTCAAAACCAATTTTATCAACGTATCACAATCTTTGCGATTTTTGTTAGGGGACAGCATTTAATATTATCAACGTACATATGCTAATTTATCTTATCTAAGGTCAGACCACTAAATAGGGACAGAGTACAGCAAATTGCAGAGACTCAGTATATAACTGGTACTTATTTTATCAACTTCCAAGAGTGAAAATACAACTTTTATGATAGACTAAACTACTGATGATGGTGATGATGATGATGTGGTGGTGGTTATGATGATGATGTGGTGGTGGTGTTATGTTCACCTATTCACATAGTGTTCAGAAAATCTGGAGAAACAGCAGAAGTAAAGCATGACTATTAAATAATCAATAAGCAAATTATTATCAATCAGAAATAGGAATCTTTGACTTTTCTTAAAAGAATATAAATTTGTAGTTATCAAAAGGCAACATCAGAGGAAGCAAGTCTGGCAGATTACTTTGAATTCTCTGTTTTGGCATATATTCCATTTGCTGCAAGAAACAGAGTTAAATATCTTTGAGATAGTCTGAGAAGAAAAAAAACAAAAAAAAAAGCCCTTGCCAACGTACAATTATTCAAAAACAAGAACCACCTCTTCCACATGCCCCCACGTTAACAAACACTTTCACAGAAGCAAATAAATGTGCCAACATTTGTAAAGTCATATGAATTCAAATACACATCGAAAGACGAAGATAAATGTATATATACACACACTGAAGCATACACTAATGTTCATGTGTATGCATGTGCACATACATGAATCATAAGCATATATATATATATGTGTATATATATGTGTGTGTGTGTGTATATATATATATATATATATATATATATATATATGTGTGTGTATATATAATGGAACAAGAACGTAACAAGAGACAACAAAACATCCAGACAGTTAGACAATACAAAAAAGAACCGGAAAAAACAAGGACAGGTCATTTGGAGCTTTCTTTCATCAGTTGAGTACCAGATTGTCATTGCAGTTTCGGCCAGTTACACTCGAGACTGCTCCAATCTGGCCGGCCCCAAGAAAATCTAAGAGCATTAGATTCTTTAGAAGAAACCAAAGGACTTCCAGCTTGGTCGCCTATGTGTATATATATCATGGCACTTTGTTGGTTATGACAATGAGGGTTCCAGTTGATCTGATCAATTGAACAGCTTGCTCGTGAAATTAACATGCAAGTGGCTGAGCACTCCACAGACACGTGTACCTTTAACGTAGTTCATGGGGAGATTCAGCATGACACGGAATGTGACAAGGCTGGCCCTTTGAAATACAGGTACAACAGAAACAGGAAGAAAGAGTGAGAGAAAGTTGTAGTGAAAGAGTGCAGCAGGGCTTGCCACCATCCCCTGCCGGAGCCTCATGGAGCTTTAGCTGTTTTCACTCAATAAACACTCACAATGCCTTGTCTGGGAATTGAAACTGTGATCCCATAACTGCAAGTCCGCTGCCCTAACCACTGGGCCATTGTGCCTCCACACACACACACACACACACATGAAAATATTATATTCATATATCACAGTTTAACATATGTGAGTATGTTCAGGAATCATTTGAAGTGCATATGCACTTGAAAGGTAGACTGATTCAGAGAACAGTGTTAGGAAGGTATTCTTTTACTTGTTTCAGTCGTCTGACTGCGGCCATGCTGGAGCACTGCTTTTAGTTGAGCTAATCGACCCCAGGACTTATTCTTTGTAAGCCTAGTACTTATACACACCAGCATTGGTTGTCAAGTGATGTTGGGGGGGTCAAACACAAATGCGCAAACATATACACATACACACATATATATTTATATATTGGGCTTCTTTCAGTTTCTGCCTACCAAATCCACTCACAAGGCTTTGGTCGGCTCGAGGCTATAGTAGAAGACACTTGCCCAAGGTGCCACGCAGTGGGACTGAACCCGGAACCATGTGGTCATTAAGCAAGCAACTTACCACACGGCCACTCCTGCACCTACATCATGGTAGAATAGGAGATATCTAATTCTATCTAGCATGAGGGAAGGCTTATGCTATTTAGATATGATAAGAAGTGGATATGATTACGGTAACATATAAGACATGGCTGAAGATGTATCACAAATCAGTAACAGGTGGTATCTAGCCTGAGATAAGCTGAAGAAGATCAGAAAATAAAGTGGTCAGATTTGATGGAATGCAGGATTAACTGACCAAATGAGCAATACAGACAGCATAAAGAAAACCACAGTGAAGCTCATATATCATTAGATTGTATAATAATATTAGAATATTTGTTGGTATTTAATTGAAAATTTCGGTATCCAAATTATACTTATTTTCTGATGGTCACATGAGATGAATTCCAATTAATGCAATTTTAATCTATATAAAACAACAGATACGCAATCCATCACAGATCAAGAGCAACAGTAATAGATTTTTCTAATTCAGTAAAATTTCAACTTTTAATCAAATATGGAGAGTTAAGGATCATGTTTATAAGAGACAGAAATGGCAATGTGTCACTGCTATATCTTTTGGCTCATCTGTAGTTGATAATGCAACAAAACTCTACGTCTTTCGAAGCAGAGATGCTCAAGTTAAACTGTAATCTCATTTGGAAACCTGTTTGGTTTCTTAATAAAATTAAGTATACTTACTTACTTTCTTATTTTAGTATTTTCATATTAAATATTAGCTTAAAGATTTAAATGCGCAGAGCCTTGACTCTTGTTAACAAATTTTAAATAACAAAAGAAATATTAAGCCATCCATTTAAAGCTGTTTTTATGATGTCGAAAGAAGATTATGGTAAAGTTAATCTGTATGTAATGCTTCCAGATTAACTCCATAGACAGATATGATACATTTACATAAAATGACATCATATTCTGCAAAGATCTCGTAATAGCAGCAGAACAAATCCCATGCAAACAGATTTCCAACATTATAATCGACATATTCTGACATGAAATGAAAAAGTATTTACAGAATGGTAAGCAGAGAACTTTAAATTCCTCAACTTCAAACATTGATATACATTATTTTAGTATTAGGACTATCTTCATTGAGTGTACTAACCAAGTACAAACGTTTATATATATATATTTATATATATATATATATATATATATATATATATATATATATATATATATATATATATATATATATATGTATATATATATACACTCATACACACATATATATATACATACACAAACACACACACATATATAAATATACATGTGTTACACATGGATGAGGACAGCTGCATGAGGAAGTGCCACTCCCTAACTGTGGAAGGAACCTGTGGAAGATGTAGATGCAAGAAGACCTGGGATGAGGTGCAGAAAGACCTGGGATGGAAGCATGACATTCAAACATTGGGCCTCACAGAGGTAATGACAGGAGACTGAGACCTTTGGAGATATGCTGTGATTGAGAAGACCCAACAACTAAAGTGAGATCTCAGCCACGCATGTCCGGCCCAGTTAAGAGTACCCCTGATGCGTCATGTGATATGATACGCTTGAGAAGACCTGTTGAGTCAAGTAAAACTGATATCGTAGCTGTGGCCAGTGCCCCCTGACTGGCTCCCATGTCAATGGCATGTAAAAAGCACCATCCAGATGTGGTTGACGCCAGGTCCGCCTGACTGGCACCCATGCCAGTGGCACATAAAAAGCACTATATGAACATGATCAACGCCAGGCCCACCTGAGTGGCTCCTGTGCTGGTGGTAGTTAAAAAGCACCCGCTACACTCTCAGAATAGTTGGCATTAGGAAGAGCATCCAGCTGTAGAAACATTACCAGATCAGATTTGAGCCTGGTGCAACTGCTGGCTTTCCAGACCTCAGTCAAACCATCCAACCCATGCCAGCATGGAAAACGAATGTTATGTTTTGGGTGAATCATCTATTCAGAAAAGAAAAGCAGTTAACAAATAACCGGAAGCCAAATATTGATGTGTGTTTTAGTTTTACTTTAGAAAACATATGGCTATCACTGGTTTCTAATAATTCATTAGCTTTCTCTCTGCAGATGGGTGACTCACCTGAAATATAAGGAATTAATTATTAACTCTCTCCACAACATTGTAAGAAACTCCTTGCATTATTTCCTTTTTGCTTTCTTATATTATTACACTTGAAGCAAAGCAAACTTCCATGTTCCTCTATGTATATATACATGCATAAATTTATTCACACACACACACACACACACACACACACACACATATATATATGAACCTATACGCATACATATATGCATACATACATACATACATACATACATACATATGATCCAAGGATTCAGGTGTATGAAGTTAGTAAGCTTCAAGCAGTCTGTAGAAGGTATAAAAAACAGCTTTCAAGAACAAAAGGGGTTTATTGACGTAGATGGTTGTAAATGTTTCCCATATCAAAGTTCAATAAACTGAAAAAATCGTTTTATAGCTTACAGTTAGTAGCTGGGGTCATTGTGTAAGCGAATAAAAATCCAAAATTAAGGAATGGAGTTGATAAAATCTAGGCTACATATGTTTCATTGCTAGCAGAACCTCAGTGGAAGTAACAGCCCAAAAAGTATCTTTGGCCCGACGAGTAGCTAACAGATTACCCCCTCATTTGGGTAATTACTGCTTTCATGGTTCTGCTAGCTGTGAAACATATGAAGACTAAATTTTATCTTCTCCATTCCATAAATTTGAATTTATATAGTATATATATATATATATATAT
>NC_068982.1:10000411-10005277 GCF_001194135.2 Octopus bimaculoides | reverse complement strand
ATATATATATATATATATATATATATTAATTAATAATTATATACATAATTATCACAAGGGATTGGCAAAAATGCCTCTCCACACGCTGAAAATAGATGCCAAATGGCGCTAAAACTACTTTAAAAACTCAGGAGAGACGTTTTTGCCAATCCCTTGTTATTATGTATATAATTATTAATAGAATATTTGGAAAATTTACCTCTAACGTTTCTATTGTCATGCTAACCACCAGATAAAATCATGAATGGTTTTGACCCTTATTATATGTACACACACACACATATATATATTGTGCTCTGTTTATCATTTTGTCCACGTTTTTTTTTTGCAATGACCTCTACCCAGATATGCATCTATATATACATGTAGATGTAGGTATGTACATACATGTACGTATATATGCATATACTTACATATTATTTGTATTATATATATATATATATATATATATATATATATAATTCAATGAGAGTTAGAGGTTGTGAATCCAACCAACTAATGGATAGTATCTGTCCAATATACTGCTGGTGGTGTGCCCAATTATTCATACCCAAGTGTTGGTTATTGTGTGGAAATTACCCTACTGGGTATAATAATTAGGCGAGGGTAATAAGTGGTTTTACCCTTAATTTATATGGCAAGAAAAAAATGGAGGGAATCCAGAGGTTGTATTCATTAGCTGTTAGACATTATATTATGTATAATCGAAATAGTGATTGAACCAAATTCAATGACTGGCACATGTGCCAGTGGAGCGTTAAGAGCACCATCCAAGTGTGATCATTGCCAGAGCAGCTGTCTGGCTTCCATGTCAGTGGCATGTAAATAGCACCATTTGAACGTGATCATTACCAGCGTTGCCTTACTGGCACTTGTGCTGGTGGTACATGAAAAAACATTTGAGCGAGGTCGTTGCCAGTGCCGCTGGACTGGTCCTCATGCTGGTGGCACGTAAAAGCACCCACTACACTTTCAGAGTGGTTGGCATTAGGAAGGGTATCCAGCTGCAGAAACTCTGCCAAATCAGATTGGAGCCTGGTGCAGCCATCCGGTTCACCAATCCTCAGTCAAATCGTCCAACCCATGCTAGCATGGAAAGTAGACGTTAGACGACGATGATGATGATGGTGTCAGTGACAGTGACTAAACTACACTAAAAAAAAATAGCTTAACCTGTCTTGTCAAGCATGGCAGTTTGCTGTCCTTGAGAAGACATATCAGGCGAAGTAAAATTGTGGTTGTCCATGCATACAGGTATATCCTCTACATTCTCTCTCACCTGGAATATCCTAGTCTTGCAGGCTCATGGATGCTGATGTCATGTTAAAGAACCTATGCAGGTTCCAAGTAAAAACACCTATGTTGATGTCACTTTAAAGCATCCATGAGGTGTTGCGTTAAAGTGACTTTGCTGGTGCCATGTAAAAACACTCAGTACACTCAGTAAAGTTATGAAGGGCACCCAGCCGTAGAAACCATGCCAAAACAGATAAATGGAGCTCAGACAGTTCTTCAGCTTGCCAGCTCCTGTCAAACTGTCCAACCCATGCCAGCATGGAAAAGAGACATTGAAAAATGATGATAAGGTCATAAGAAAAAGATGCTATAAATGCCAATTTAGTACAATAATAATAGATTAAAGTTTTAAAACAAATACTTTTACCCCTATTCTGGTCCCAGTTTTACCTTCCCAACTCAAAAAAAAATGTACAAACTTATCAAATGCTCTCAGTTTTAGATTACACAGAATATTAATGCAATATGAGAGTAATGTAACCTACCTCAAGTTTTGTTGCTAAGCAATACCTAGTTATTCAAACTCATCTTATTCTAACATTAATAAACGTTATTTACTTTTTCCCCCCTAAAACTTGTCTATATTATCATATTATAAACTTCCCATATGAATTTTCTCATACATATCATATAAGCTAAAAAGAAATCTTGTATACGGAGAGCTGACATTCAGTTAATGATGGCACTTCTTTATCTCTTATTTGTATGCCTTGTCTTAGGTCCTTTGCTTTCCTTATGCCTGCATCTCCCACCTCAGAACTGAAGGTGCTTTCTGAGTTTCTTTTTGTAATTTGTGCTTGTTAATATGGATTTTTTTCACCTGATTCATTCATTGTAACATCTGCTTATTTCTCAAGAAGTGGCATTCTTTTGAATTGCTGTAGAGTGTTGTAAGCATATATTTTGATTAGATTTTGCTACAGCCTAACAATAAAGACAACTCGTGTATTATCAAATATTTCTGATTACCAGTAATGTATCTGATACAACTAGAGTCACTCAAACATATATCAACTAACCATCGTCAAATGTTAAGAGTATTGTGTGTTGTATGATACAGCCAAGGCTTTGGTTAACCCTTTCCCATTCAAATTTTCCTATCAAATTAATACTTATTCATGTTCATTGTTTTAAATTAATCTTGCATTATATCGCAGCTTTGAGATCTGGATGATGTGATTGTTTATCACTAGAATGAGGTTGTGGCATAGGTGTGAGAGGCCAAATCTGGCTAGTTTGAACATAAAAGAAGAACAATATATAATATTGCTCTTCCTGGTTGCTTCCTAACCTCATGGTTCCGGGTTCAGTCCCACTGCATGGCACCTTGGGCAAGTATCTTCTACTATAGCCTCAGGCCAACCAAAGCCTTGTGAGTGGATTTGGTAAATGGAAACTGAAAGAAGCCTGTTGTATATGTATATATATATATATATATATATATATATATATATATATATACACACGTTATTTACATTTGATGGATGTTTGTCCTCATCTTGTTTGTTGTTAACACAACATTTTGGCTGATATACCCTCCAGCCTTCATCAAGTGTCTTGGGGAAATTTCAAACCCGGGTTCTCATTCCTAAGGTATTTTTTGATATTATTATTATTAGGAACGAGAACCCAGGTTCGAAATTTCCCCAAGACACCTGATGAAGGCTGGAGGGTACATCAGCCAAAACATTGTGTTAACAACAAGATCAGGACAAAAATCCATCAAATGTAAATAATGTACATAATTCCTCATCTCTCAAATATAGAACTGCAATATATATATATATATATATATATATATATCCATGTATATGTTTGTGTATCTGTGTTTGTCCCCCCACCATTGCTTGACAACCAACGTTGGTGTGTTTACATCCCTGTAACAAAGCGGTTTGGCAAAAGAGACTGATAGACTAAGTACTAGGCTTACAAAGAATAAGTCCTGGGGTCGATTTGTTCGACTAAAGGCGTTGCTCCAGCATGGCCACAGTCAAATGACTGAAACAAATAAAAGAATAAAATAAATAAACAAAATAAATCAGCAGAAATGATGGGAGGGGTAAAATATATCTTGCAGTATTTTTGTTCCTCTTCTTTAGAGTGTAAATGCAAACATTGTTGAACTGAAAGTCTCTTTATATTAATGTAAGGCTGAGAAACTATGTCCAAGCGATAAGTCTATGATTGGGTCCAATTTTATATTTGCCAACCTTAAACAAAAATTAGCTTGTGTGAAGTGACAAATAATCAATATTTCTTATACGGAAGCAAACAAAGTTGTAATAGGAGTGAGTAAATGGAACTCTAAAATTGGCTTCATGTGTTTTCATAAAATGGAGCCAAAACAGGAAACATGACCCAAATTATCAGGTTTAAATATATTTCACTATTGTATTGATGATGATGATGATGATGATGATACTGTTTTTGTTCAACCCCAGGTCTGGTCTGTTTGAGCTGACAAATGTGTTTCTTGTAGATCTAATGCTACATTACACAATGTCTCGTTCAATTTATTTCTAAGATTGTAGGATGGAGTTTGAGGAAAGTTCACTGCTATTTCTGCATGGTTGAATTGCTTTGTAGACAATTCCTTGTTGGTTCACTAGTGATGACAAAGCTGGAATTTTTATCCTCATGACAATAATAAGAAAGATGCTGATGACAATGAAAGTGAGGGTGTGAAAAGAGTTACTCTTTTAATTGTTTAAGGTATCTGACTGCGGCCATGCTGGAGTACCGCCTTTAGTCAAACGAATCGACCCCCAGAACTGATTCTTTGTAAGCCTGGTACTTATTCTGTCAGTCATTTTCGCTGAACTGCTAAGTTATGGGACGTAAACACACCAACATAGGTTGTCCAGTGATTGTGGGGGGGGGGGGACAAACACAAATGCACAAACATATACACACACATATATATATAAAACACAATGCCTAGAGTTGTCCTTAGAACTGTATTTTGTCCAGTTCTTTCACTACCCTGTTATTGCAGCATTCCTTATATTTTGGTGCCATGTAATAAAGCACCGAGTAGACTCTGTAAAGTGGTTGGCATTAAGAAGAGGATCCAGTTGTAGAAAGAAGGTGAAAATGAAGACTGAAACTTGGTGTGGCACCTGGCCTTGACAGCTCAGTCAAACTGTCCAACCCATGCCAGCATGGAAAATGGATGTTACATGATGATGATGATAATGATATATGTATATACACACACACATACATTTTACGGGCCACTGGCACGTAAAAATCACCTACCGAATGTGGCTGATGCCAGTACCCACTGACTGGCCCCTGTGCCGGTGGCACGTAAAAAGCACCTACTACACTCTCGGAGTGGTTGGTGTTAGGAAGGGCATCCAGCTGTAAAAACTTTGCCAGATCAGATTGGAGCCTGGTGCAGCCTTCTGGTTCGCCAGTCCTCAGTCAAATCGTCCAACCCATGCCAGCATGGAAAATGGATGTTACATGATGATGATGATAATGATATATGTATATACACACACACATACATTTTACGGGCCACTGGCACGTAAAAATCACCTACCGAATGTGGCTGATGCCAGTACC
>NC_068982.1:9999716-10000366 GCF_001194135.2 Octopus bimaculoides | reverse complement strand
ATATATATATATATATATATATATATATATATACATACCAGACTCTTGTAGCTTGTTTTCTCTGAGATGACTCATTTCTTTTGTTTGTTTTTTACTTTTATTCTTGTCTAAGTTGTTTATTTTGTGCTTAAGGTATTATTGGAATTCGAGAACAAATGTCAAAGTTTATTTCTGTTCAAACATTTGATTCTTTCTATTTTTCTTTCCTTGTTTCTAAACTAAAAATAATAAATTAGTAAAAAAGATATGATTAACAATAGTAATAGTAATATGAAAAATAATACTAATAATAACAATTATTATTTTCATTTGTTATTATTATTATTATTGTTGTTGTCATTGTGGATGTATCTCAAAGTAATCTTACTTAACAATATATTGTTTTCCTTCCACCATTTTAAATCAAATTATCTTATTAAGAGAGCAATGTGGTTTTTATACTTTATAGTCTTAGAAATGTTTATATTGATGATGATGATGATGATGATGATGATGGTGGTGGTGGTGGTGGTGGTTTTTGATTTGCTATGTTTGAATACAATTCACAAGATATCCTCCAATACACATTCACACATCTACATGTATGTATATATTTATAGATATACACACATAGTATCATATATGTGTATGCATGTATGTATATATATATA
>NC_068982.1:9993306-9995962 GCF_001194135.2 Octopus bimaculoides | reverse complement strand
GTCCTCAGTCAAATCGTCCAACCCATGCTAGCATGGAAAGCGGACGTTAAACGATGATGATGATGATGATGATATAATCTGTCCAATCCAATATATTTCATTTGTTTTATTAATTCTCAAGGAAAAGTGGTACGTTATTTAAAATTATCTTTATATTCAATATATATATATATATATATATATATATATATATATATATATAGATAGATAGATAGATAGATAGATAGATAGATAGATATACATACATACACACAAACACACACATATACATATATCCAGAAGCACTGTGTAAGTACATCATGGGTATAAAGATATAATTAGGTTTCTTTTTTTATGCAACATCTTTAAATCAATATTGAATGTACAATAAATAATGAAATAAATGAAATAATATAATATAAGTTGGAATAAAAATAAAATATAGAGAGAAGCCATTTTGATTATTGAAGAAAGAGAAAGAAAACAAATGATTCTCATAGTAAACCCGAGGGGAAAAAGCAATAAACATTACCAGTGTAAGGAACAACCCGAAACTAATTATATTTTCTGTGACTGGCCACAAATGAGCCAATATTAGCAGTTGTTCAATGTGGAAGCAAATATCTAAAGACCAATCTTTAAGATTGTTGCTGTTAAACCAACAACAGCAACAAATAATAATAATGATAATGATAACAATAATGATAACAATAATGATAACAATAATGATTGGATTTGAAGAAGAAGAAGATGATGATGCAGAAGTAGGATGTGATGCTGACAATGACTTTCGTTTTGTATGTGATGACAAAAATTACCATCTTGAAAGACAAAGGAAATTCCTGCCTGCATGACAATTTGCACTTGTGTAGGTTTATTATTGTAATATTAAGCTGAATTGAAACAGCTTCCACCTACAATAAGAAATCTCTATAGTTTTGTTTACTAAACCGATGGATAATTGCAAACTTCTGTTCAGGGGTTCTAAATCAAGTCATCACCACCCACAACATTGTGTTTAATCTTTAATCCTGCCAGTCATGAGGAAGAAACAAACGAATAAATAAATTAAATGAATGATAAATAAAACTAGAAAGAAGGTTTACTTTACGTTCTTTTTTTTTTTTTTTTTTTAACTTTTCATTTCCATCTTGTTTCCAAATTTCTTTTTGCTTCCATGTCTTCAAAGATAATGGTTGATTAGCTTTCAAAGAAAATGTTCGAAATAGTTGAAAGAGAATACATCCCCACCACAAAGTATTATTTTATTTGCAACTTGAATTCTTTGTGTGTGCATATATATATATATATATATATATATATATATATATGCACACCTTCATACATATATATTTATTTTATGTTCATTTTTCTATGCTTGCATGGGTTGGCGAACTATGTATGGAAAACCTTTTTTTACACCAGAATGCCTTTCCAGTCACTAAACCTTACCTTTTTTTCAAGTAATGGATTCTTTATTCCACTCATTTTTGAAAGTGCTGTGCTACGGGACTATTTATTGACAGGGAATATCTTTGAACGTGCAGAAAATTACCTGGAATCAAAGGGAGAGATGAAAATGAGATTATGGAAAGGAAATCGGGTGATAGGAGTGACAGTATTGAAAAGGAAGAAAGGAAAGTAGAGACAATGTAAGACATATTGGAAAGACAATAATGGCAAGGTGTAAAGGGATACTAATGGTAGAGAGTAATGGGAGAGAGTGAGTGATGGATGGTCATAAAATGGTTAGTGGTTAAAAGCGTAATGAATGCGAATAATGAGTGACCTGAAGGAGAAGGATCAAAGGCTAGCAATACAGAAGGGTAATTTTTAGCTGATAAGAGATCACAAGTGATTAGTAGTTGAGATGGCAATGACAAGATAGTAACAGATATCTAAGGAAGAGGAAGTGAAGATTATAGGAGGGGGCTGTATCAGAACTCACGCATTCTTGCATTAATGAGACATTGTGATGATGGGAATGAAGGAGAAGACAATAATGGCAAAAATTGTGGTTTATCAGATACCAACACATCTAATGCAATCCTTTCTTAAGAATTGTGACGAGGGAGAGGGACTAGGGGCCAGTGAGAATGTGGTACTTTGTAGTGGATTTAATGCAGGCAGAGGTAATAGCTCTCTGAGCATTTTCCAACCTATACTCGCTTCAGAAAATCTACTCCAAATACTAATTAAGTCAACAAGGTGACTAAATCTACCTGACTATCTGAGGGAGTCTATTTTCTGTGTGCTCTTTAGGCTTATTTTCCTTCTGCATCAGCCACATATGAACTCAAACCTCAGTTGATCTGCTTTTAATCTCACAGTACCACTTGTGTGTTTACACAGGACACAGTGTATGGAATGTTTGAAGCTTGTTAACATTTGTTGTTTCATTTGTTTAAGTACAGTATATGAAATATATTAATATTTCCATAACCTAGCACACAAAAATCTCTCATTACTTGTCATTCACTAAGTGTCTCTTCACCTATTGTAAACATAAATATTCACACATTTTGATAGTATCATAACTTTCCTTGTGAAGAAGTCAATGTTTCATTATTAAATCTGACCTTTAATCCAATAAAGCTTGTGGCTACTCATGTGTAAAGTAAATTATATTTGCTAAAAACTTATGCAAGATACCTTATATATATATATATATATATAT
>NC_068982.1:9991906-9993148 GCF_001194135.2 Octopus bimaculoides | reverse complement strand
ATATATATATATATATAAGGTATCTCACATTGTCTCTGATGAAGGGATATCCATAACATCCCACAAACAACTGTAAGACTATATCAATATCTTTTCCCTTACAAATGCCCTGAAAACTCCTCACACACTTGGCTTTGTTATCTCTTTTGTCTAATATATATGTGTGTACAATGCAAGCACACACACACATATGTCTATATATTGTTAAATGGTTTGACCCAACTCTACAAGACTATTTTAGGAGCACATGGGACATGTCTTTTTCATCAGATGCTAGGGTGGCAGGGTTGGAAGACTAAGTCAAATTCAAGATGGCTTCTAGCTGTTAGGCACCTATTGGTCTGCTCAAATCAAAGGGTATTATTGTTATCAAAGCAATACCAGTTATTTAAAAAAAATTTAGGCCCATGTGTTTGGACAAGATGTTGGGATGATGCTGGCACCACTTTGATGGCATGCTGCAGTATAGTATATTAAGGAACATCAGTTCGTTGTATTGGGTAACACAGATGGTTGGATGGGATGTCTGTGTGAGTCAGTAGCTTAATCATTGTTCGGTGGAGTATGAACACATTAGTGACAACCAATAACTTTAAGGGAAGGTATACACAACATACACACTCCTTCAGGTACAGAGATAGGGAAAACGTTGCCTTCCTGTTCAGCTTCATCCAAAGACTCTGTGACCAACATAGAGTATTCCTGACAAGGTCCCTCCTTACTCACCTGGCGCTAGCAATTGCCAACTCTGCCTCTACAAGGAACTGCATATAATAGCCAACCCATAGCATCCACCAACAGGAAGAATGAACTATCTTGGCATTGCCACCAGAGATACACTCTATTAATGAACTTCAAACCTCTGACAGCTGACAACCTGGATATGCCACCCTTGGCCTAACTGTTCCCCATCTAAGAACAGAGGTATTTTATCTCTGTATTTGTAAAGACTATACTTCATTCATGTTGGTCCTGCAATCTCAATTGTAACTCATCAACATCAAATTTAGTTCCTCCTTCCCCCATGTAATGTCTGCTGCTGCTGCTGCTGCTAATGTGTGTATATATATATATATATATATATATATATGCATATATATGTGTGTATACACATGTAAGTATATATATATATATGGATGTATATATATATATATATATATGGATGTATATATATGTGTATATAAATATATATGTATATGTGTGTATATAAATACATACATATATATATATATACATATATAT
>NC_068982.1:9984347-9990885 GCF_001194135.2 Octopus bimaculoides | reverse complement strand
TTGGCATCTGCAGACTAGACTAGTTTCAGGGTGTTGCCCCTTGTCAATGCAGAGTAGCCAAGCCTTAGCCAGGCGGCGCTGCTGACTATCTGCTCGAAGGTTATTTATCTAATTTCAGTGGAATCTATCCACTGGTTTTCAGAAATAGAGTTATTAATATTTCTAAGTCTCTCTAAAGGAGACTACGGCAGCGGTACTGGAAATTAATAGTTATCGCCATATATATATATATATATATATATATATAATAGACATCAGCTCTGGAGATCAGGTAGAATGTGGAAGTAATAAAGAGAATGATTATGATAAATTTAGCAGTGTCCGCCGAGACAAGATAATAACTTCACTTGATTTTGTTAACTCTCAGAAAATTCATCAAACATTATCCCCATTGTCTGCGAGTCTTGATTGGAACTCATTTTCTCAGTTTGCTGATAATTTATTTTTCTAGTCTTCTACTGCTTCAAGTTCTGAAATTTCTCATTTTAAATGACATTTTGTTTACTAATATCTATTTCATCATAGCATCAAGGTTGCTTTAATCTATTTACCAGCTAAGATATATGGGAACATTCTTTATGTATTGGAGTTACTCTACAAATGTTATTCAGTATCCTAAATAACTTCTCATCAGAATTTAATAAAGAATAGACACTTCTATTAGAATTATTCTTTTATTCACTTGGACTCTGACCATGCTGGGGCACCACCTGGAAATGTTTAGTTGAACAAATCATCTGCAGTGTTTATCTTTTTCTGTTTAAGTATGGTATTTCTGATGATGGTGCCATATAAAAAGCCCTGCTGATGATGTCACATGCAAAACACAGGTGATGGTGCCACTTAAAAAGCTCTGGTGATGGTGCCAGTTAAAAAGCACTGGTGGCGGAGCCATGTAAAAAGCCCCCAGAACACTCTGTAGAGTGGTTGGAGTTAGGAAGGGCCTCCTTCTCACACTCCACCGTCTTAAACCAGAATGATTCACTTGCTTTATTTATTTTTTGTTTAATTTTTTTACTTGCTTCGGTCATTTGACTGCGGCCATGCTGGAGCACCATCTTTAGTTGAACAAATTGATCTCTGTAAGCCTAGCACTCATTCTGTTGGTTTCTTTTACCAGACAGCTAACTTACGGGGATGTAAACACACCAATATTGATTGTCAAGCAATGGTCGGAGGGGACAAACACAGACACACAAATGTATACACACACACATATATATAACGGGATTCTTTTCAGTTTCCGTTTACCAAATCTACTCACAAGACTTTAGTCGGCCCAAGGCTATAGTAAAAGACACTTGCACAAGGTGCTATGCAGCAGGACTAAACCCAGAAACATGTGGTTGGGAAGCAAGCTTCTTACTACATCTGTGCCTATCCACATTTATTGACAATCGAGAAACATAATGGTTATATGATAATCCCTTTTGTAAAAGGCGGCGAGCAGGTAGAAACGTTAGCACGCGGGGCGAAATGCTTAGTGGTATTTCGTCTGTCTTTACATTCTGAGTTCAAATTCTGCCGAGGTCGACTTTGCTTTCATCCTTTCAGAGTCGATAAATCAAGTACTAGTTGCATACTGGAGTTGATCTAATCGACTGGCCCCCTCCCCCAAAATTTCGGGCCTTGTGCCTAGAGTAGAAAAGATCATTATCCCTTTTGTGTCTCACGTAAACAAATTAGTGGTAGCCTCAGAGGAGACGAAACAGTTATATTTCTTCTATGAGTTGTTTTTACTAAACCAGGAGCCACAAAAACAATTTTTTCTTTTGTGGGGAGGATATTGTAACATGAAAATAAATGTACAATATACTTTCAAAGGGAGATATCAATTTACAATGCATATTGTGCGGAAGGCTTTTGAGTGAAACAGTTTTCTTCAATCGATTCACATTTGATGCTAATCTAATCAACCACCCACGCGATCTACAAAGACGTGTACAGTGCAACAAGGGCTTCAGTTATTTATTTACTGACTTATGTGTGTCAGAGTTCTGAGATTGTTCTTCTATATTTAGTAATTTTTTAACAAACTCAAAAAAAAAAAAGAGAAAGAAAATTTTTTTTTTTTTTTTTTTTCTGAACGAGAGAAATAAACTGATTAAATAAGAAGTTAGAAAAGACAAAAATAAGTTTGGAACCCACCCACACTCAGAAACAAATATAAATAAAACATATGACAATGAGTTCTTCCTAATTGTTAAAAATACAGAAGCAATGTATATATTGTTTTTGCCATTGACATATCAACAGATTACTCATTCTATAGCGCTGCTTCTGATAAATATTATTGTTTTCCATTGAAAAGGATTGACTTCTGGTGGGTGGTAGTTTGTCAAAATATCACCACTTTGCCATTCACACTAACTCATACATACATACTTATATATACGTGTGTGTGTACTGCCGGTACTACAAGTATATTTATATATCGATATGCATGTATATCTATATCTGTCAGTGTGTTTACAGTTAACTTTAACAACCCTAACCAATGGTTTTAAATGTGGGTGTGTTTGATGTATGTTTGTGTGTGATTGTGTGTGTGTGTGTGTCTGTGTGTGTGCAGGAGTGACTGCAAACAAACAATACAGCTTGTATGATGGTGAATATTTCTTCTTCATTTACAATTAATGCATAATCTCAAGACAAGGAGAAATGGATACATACACACATATACCAGTACAGAAACGTATATACCAGACTTCTTTCAGTTTATATCTACCAAATCCACTCACAAGACTTTGGTCAACCCAGGGTTAAAACAAAGTACACTAGCATAAGGTGCCGCACAGTAGGATTGATCTCACAGCCATGTGATTGATAACCAAACTTCTTAACCATACAGCCATGCTTCAATGTATTATATAGACATATATATGATTACGCAAAGTAGTGGAAACCACCTGGTGGGCTGTATATCTGTTCGTATATATAATGTATGAAGTATTAATATAGTGATGAGATAAAGATTGCTAACAAACTGTGCTTCTGGAAGGGGAATAGCAATTGGCTGACCAATTTGGCGAGTAGCTATGAATAAAAGAGCTAATTCTTTTCAAAATTCCACTAGGAGCACTGTCATAAAAATTGGGAAATAAAAACGGTGAAATAGCCAGAGATCCCAAAACAGCACAATCTCAATTATCATGTCTCCACACTTTAATATCTCTCATTCTATTCATGTGCTTTGGTTCGCATTAATGCAACTTGGTTATAGAAGACATTTAGTAAAATGCCAAAAAAAAACCCCAATCATTCTTGGTGTTAAAGGATTTCTCTTGATATATTCAACAACAACCTCAAATGCCTGTTCTGATAACATGCCTTAGGTTTCATCTATGTTGCTTTTAACATAACAGAAAAGGATTTTGTAAACTTCAAAGAAATACCTTTATTAATTCGGGATTGGAGACTACAGCAGAGATATTCATCTCTTTTTTTTTTTAATACAAGGCCTATTGAATAAGGCATTAAAAGTGTCACGACATACCAGCAGTTATTAGGGAAAGTGTTACGACAAAAAAAAAAATGTAAATAAAATATTATTTTGACAGAGAAAGGGACATATCTATAGCACTTTACTACGAATGAATGTCTATGCATCAATATCTTACGTCACTGAACGCCAAAAACTCGCATGTCAAAAGTCTACCCTTGCACGCTTTTTGAAGTCTTTGTTCCCCAGCAAACAAAATAAGCAGGCCATTGAGGGAGCTTATATGTTGTTTCAAGATCTCTCGGAAATAGCAACCAAATCCCTCAGCATCTACACTATTGCTAGGTTTCTCAAACTAGGACATGCATAAGATTTGTTAAAAAAAAAAAACCCAAAACACTGGTATTTTGGAAATATCACAACCAGTTACTTTTAAATAGTGCAGGTAGGTTTGTAAGGGAGAGTGTGCAACAGGGAGTACAGGAATACAACAGGTGGGGAAACAATGGGGTAGGGGCTTGTCTGGGACAGATTGCACGAAGGGGCGGTGGGGAAGAGGCTGGACATAAACGACATGGTTTTATGACCTCATTTTACTAAGGATAGATATAGACTTATGTAAATGTGATGGGTTATCCAACTCATAGGTCAATGGTTCTTAACCATATTTTGCCAATGGACCCCTTTCAGTCCTCTTTTACTTAGGTAGACTCTCATGGACATTTGGTGTTTTTAAAATATCCTATTTCATTTTTATGATTAAATATTAATAGGAATTGTATTAAAATTTGTTAAAATATTTCGCGTATCAAACCAATTTAATGAATATAAATATTAACAACAAAATCTTCCATAGACCCTTAAGGGCCATATGAACCCCAGCTGAGAATCAGTCATACCTGCATGTATGTACGTCATATATGTTGTTTGAAAGTCTTGACTTGGAAGTATAATAATTAGCAAATTACAGTTGCAGTATCTGTTTATGGTATGCACTATTGTTTGTTTTAAGATATTCAACCATTTTACATTGTTTTATTACAAGGGATGCGCCAACACTGCCAGGCATGAAGAAGCATGCTAGAAATATAAAAACAGTGGACATTGTAGTCCGAGATATACAATTATGAAAAAAAAAAAAAAAAAAAGGATAGGATGGTCAAAGCGGGACTGCTTTTCATTATAGTTCTATTCAGTGATACCTGACCTGGAGCTAAACGACAACATATATGTAATCGATCTTTAAGAGAAAAAAAATAAATCCATGAAGACAAACAATAAATAGATAAATAAGTAGAATCTACGTCCTCATGCCTGATTGTAAGTTTCTTCTAAATCGATTGTAATTCCTCCCTTGTTACTAAACTCAGTACATAATCACAGGATAAAAAGAAGAAAAGAGATCACGAATTACTTTGAATGAAAAACCACATGAAATAGCATTGGAGGAGGAAAGTAAAATGAATGGGAAGAAACAGAAGGTAAAAAAAAAGGAAGGAAGAAAAAGATGAAGTAATGCAAGAGTGGGCATTCCCAGAGTTCCTCTTGGGTCAACATAATCGATATTGTCCAAGAAACAATAACTATCACTGTTTCGGAAACACCAAAAGAAACACGGTTTAGAAATAAAAATAACTCGGTGAAGAAATATCCGTCAAAAGAAAATAAAATTTCCAATCACAATCGATCTATAAATAGACAATCATTTTCCTCGTATATTTCATTTATTTAGCTGTTATTATTATTATAATTATTCCTTTTTTTTATTTTTTCGTTTTGATATACAATTTTCAAAGTGGAAAAATCAAACAGGTAACGGTTAAAATAATATAGACATGACAGGTATTTCTATAAGCAGAATAATTAATGCAAAAAAAAAATTCGATCTCTCGCAAGACAACTAGGCCATTAGATGAATGAATGAGAGAGAGTAAGAAAGAAAGAATGAAAGAAAGAGAGAGAGAGATTGCAAATCGAAAGAGTTAATACTATCAGACACACATTCGATTAATGCAACTACCAGGTGATGATGTGCATTGAATCACAGATTCATTACAAAAAGGTAGGATGAATGTAGCAACATAAACATAACTATGTTAATATCACTATCATTACTCTTATAAATTTTGTATATTTATATTATTTATATCACTATTTTTCTCTCCAAACAAAACCATGCTTGCATATACTTACCTTAAAAAGAAAAAAAATTAAGCTACATGCAAACAAAATTTAGAAATAAAATCCGTAACCGTATTTTACTATAGAGAGAAAAGAATATTATTGTAAAAGAATGGGTTCGAACTGTGTGTCACGAATGAAGTAAATATTACGTAAACATTGCGATTAAGATGACAATCACCTCGTGAGAATAAGTGATTTAGAATGTCTTAATTTGTGCGCGCTGACCTGACCGTATTAGTAATTCGATGACCTCAGACACATTGACACACCGGCTGTTCGTGGGGAAAAATAATAATGATACTGATTTTACACAAGGATGATGTATATTATTCCTGGAAATTATTCCTTCGGTTTACGATGTGCACTGAGACACAGGTCCATTCAAACTAGAAATTTGATGCAGGTCGAAGGCTAATGACCAACAGTATGAAGATTTGTATTTAATTGCACTGCTGGTAGCAATCAATAACATTGAAATACAATATTAAAAAAGTAACAACGATGCAGTAGTGCACACACTTGTTATGAGAATGAGGTCAAAACGAAATATACTAAAATATGAATGAATAATTATGATAAACAAGTATAAAACACCAAATATTTTAATAATGAATTAAGATATATAGGAAAAACACCTTTTCTCACTTATTTCAATTGTATAAGTATATTATTCAGCAAAATTCATTTCCTGACAAGACGTTGATCCAGCGTGATCTTAGGCATTAGTGGTTTAACGAAGACCTGAAGATATCTTTCTATATCGCATACTACTTATACATGCACATACATTTATGAAAAATTGTTTTATGTAAACATTAGTGTCTAGCTAGTACACACACTTATTTGAAACAAGTTCCACTTGTGTCTGTGTGAGAATATATATATATATATATATATATATATATATATATA
>NC_068982.1:9979285-9984008 GCF_001194135.2 Octopus bimaculoides | reverse complement strand
TATATATATATATATATATTTCTTTTTTCTTTTGAGAGTGCTCAATGACAGTAAAATGTTCTCAAGCTCACAGCGATTATATAATGGTATATGAGTTGGTTAAACGCAAAGACACTCTTGAAGATAAATCTAGCTCCACATTGAAGTAATTACATAAGATGTATGTTTTCTTCTGAAAGATTTGTATTTTTAGCCGTTAGCCCAGGGATATACTGATGCATGATGCCATCATAAGTGTAAATGCAAAGAGTTAAGAATGGAATTCGAAATTAACGGAATTTTTATTGATATAGTTAAAACAACAGCTCATTTCAATGAGTAAATTTGAAATTGCATTTTTAATGTTAATGTCGGTGATTCGAACACTCAAAGAGACTTTTGCATTTAAAAGTTTGGTGGTATAAATCACCGGTTTCTTACAGTTCGCTGTACATAATAAAATTCTCATATTCTTTTGCAGTGCCGTTGATAATGGTCTCGCGTGGTCGTATAATTCTTTGGGAATCTGGTGGTCAGAAATACAATGGGATATAGAGAAAGATAAATATACAATGTGTTAGGCATTTGTTCCTATATATAGCTTGATATGGTTTTCAAGTAACTTTTATCTTTTACTTGTTTCACTCTGTGGACTATTTCTGTGCTGAGCACCTCCTTGCAGGGTTTATCAAAAGGAACCGACCCCAATACATTTTTGAAGTCTAGAACTTATTCTCTCTTATTTTTAGATGCCCTTACTGTACTTATATAATATAAAATTGTGGTGGTCGCATTATTTTCGAATGCCCCCAAATAAACGATAAGAGGATAAAATATAAAACCAGTTTCCAAGTACAAAAAGGGTCGCTTTCTATTCGAGATTGCAATGAACTCTAGTAAAACCGCTATGTATCTATCTATCGTGCGTGTATGTATATATATATATATATATATATTGTATGTATGTATGTATGCATGCATGCATGTATGTATGTGAGGAATCGCACACACACACACATGCATGCATATATACATATATGTGATACACACACATGTATATTTTATAGATGCTGTTTGCAAATATGGATATGTATAACGATATTTATTCTTCCGTCGTATTTATTGCTATTATTTTTTTTCATTCTGTTGATAAACATGATGTCAGATGTATCAGTCTCTTTGTCCCCCCTTAGGTTATCATCAACATCATGTTTTGTTTGTTATATTAATATATGAAGAACGTGAGTGTGTCGGCGAAGCCATGATACAGTGTCACTTGAGAGCTACGTCTTCAGCAGAATGTCGATTAAAAATATTCTTTTTATACAACAAAAACTTAGAAAATATTTAGAAAGCAAAAAGTATTGTAAATGAATAAATAAATTAGCAACCATCTGAAACTTAAGTGTATTACTAGTGTTTTTGTATTTTTGTTTCCTGGATATCTAGTATTAATATATCAGAATACATATTTTTAGAAAGAAATAAGAGAAAAAAATATGTAGAAATCGGAGAAGACCTGTTGCATGTGAAAATAAATTACTAGCATGGAGAAACAGGATTTGGAGATTACTAACAGAAGCAATCAGGCGAACTACGGCAATTATTCATTGCTTATACATAATAATGATAATAATTATTATTGTATATATACATGTAATACGGGGAAATTAATGCGCGCTCGCTCACGTAAATAGATGCAATAACGGGCGTGTTTTGAATGGGAGTGGAGAAGTGAGAGGTTGTATTGTATTGTTCATAGTAACAATCAGATCTACAACGGACTACATATTAGGAGCTTGTAGTTGTTTTGTCGAGTGAGTTAATTTAAGGAAGCGTGTATTGAAACCAAAACAAATTAGAAAGTGCGACAAAACAGCTGAGTGTAGTAAATGACAAATCAACTGAAGCAGTCTTTCATATCAATCACCATTCGCAGCCGCATTTTCGGAGCATCGCATCGTTGTATAAGCGTTATATTTAGAAATAATATTTGAGTTTATAATTTATTTACACATGGTAGGGATGGAAAATTGTTGAATTAAGGTGTTATAAATATTTTAGTGTAAATTCACTTGTCTTATGAATTTTTACTCAGAGTAAATAAAGGGAAATAACTAGTCTCTGTATTCAGGTCTGCTCCGGGTACCTTGTGCTATCTCCTCAACACTAGCTTTCCGTGTCGTTTATTTTAATTCATATTTGTAAATGTATGAACTCCTTCGAGTATATTTTCGTTTGTTATGAAATTACCATTATACAGGGTGTCCACAAAGTCTGGGTACATGAAGTAAATAAAATAATAACATAAACAATTAAATATAAGAAATAATAATTTCTTAAAGCATGTGTTAATCCCCATGTACCCAAACTTTGTGGACACCCTGTAGTAGACCTATTTACCGTAAATATGTATATATATAAAACCCATATATAATCCCAAAGTATTACGTTGCAACATTCCTCGTATTGTGCATGCCGTCCTTACATGCAAACATGCACCTATATACATACAAAAGCTCGTGTGTATGTATAGATATATATTTTTATGTGTGTATGTACGCACTCATACACATAGTAATAAGATACATTAGTATGTTGACGCATCAACAAGTAGGGCGCCAGAAATGGCAAAGTACAATAACATAGGGTTCGCAGTGAGATAAAACAACGATGAAGGTATCCTGTGTTGCTGGGATACTGTAGATGAGTACCAAATCCAATATAAACCACAGATCCGAATCAGGGTCGGTTCTAGGTGCAGTGTAGTTATGAAAAAGAACTAAATTGGTATTTGAAACTTACTAATTTTAACCCTTTGTGTTTGTATATATATATATATTGTGCGTGCGTGCACAGGCTGCAGCAAAAACCTCAGATTCACCATTAAGCATTTCAACAGATATGCCCCTCTCCAACCTGTGATGCTTATTAAAAGAGCGACATAGAGACACCATTAGCATCTGCCTAACTTCACTAGCTCCACACTAAAAGCTGTGTAAAATATGGGGTGTTTCTGCTGCACCCTGTGTGTGTGTGTATATATGTATATATTTTAGAAATAAAGGAAATGTTGAACACAGAAGTATAGCTGCGAAAACAGTTTAGAGAGTAAAGTAAAATATGCTTATAGGTGAAAGAAAGTTGCCAGTAAGCTGCTATTTGAAATTGAACTCTGTACCTCTGGTCATTTTCTTCTTCCATTTATACTCTGATCCTCGAAACTGTTCTTCTGTGTTTGAGATTTCCTTCATTTCCAGTCTTCCATGGAAACATGGTCTGGCCCTGGATAAATATTACTTAGCCTTGAAACAGGTAATGGTTGGTGACAGGAAATACATTTAACTGTGGAAGATCTGCCTCTAACAAATTTCATCTAACCATGCAGGTATAGAAAAGGGGATGCAAAAATGACGATGCATAAGTGATTCAAAGCCAGAGAGTTTTATGCTTTGTACTTATGGAACTCAGTTACAAATCACAATATTTGTAAGAAGACAGAAACTGCTCGGAGTGTGTCATAATGTAGCAGTATATAAACTCTGTCTGTTTTCCCCAACTGCACAACGTTTTCCTTTAAGGACTTTTTTCATTCAGGGGAACAGAAAAAGTCGCAGGGAGTAAGATTGGGCGAATAGGGAGCGTGGGTAAGCAAGGTTGTGCTTTACTTGGCAAAAACTCTCTCACACTCAAGGCAGTGTGTGCAGGCGCATTGTCATGATGAAACCATCGCTTTCCACTTTGGGGCGTTTTCGTCTCACCGTGCCTCACAAATGCTTCAGAACCTCTGTACATATCAAACGGTCTGACTTACACAGAATACAAATGATATAGAGAATTAAAGGGGACGATGAATAGTATTACAAATACAACAACTGCTTTTGAGGGCTCGGTGGTCCATAATAATGTTTGTAGATTGATTCCATCATAGGATGAGACGAGTCTCAAACATAAGATCTCTTCCCTGAAGACAGAGGCTCATCTCATCCTGTGATGGAATCAAATATTATTATGGACCACTGAACCCCTGGAAACAGCTGTTACATTTGTAATACTGTTCCTCATCCCCTTTAATTCTCCATATCATTTGTATTCTGTGTTAGCTGGACCTGTTTATATGTATACATATATACATTTTCTGTATTTCATGAATTTAATATACTTCATATACTGATCTGTCTAAATTGCTTGTCCTTACATTTACTTATATATATATATACATATATATATGATAGTGTATAGATAATTTACGTATTTATACATGAAAGAGGTGACCTTTGACAGGACACCTTACATACTAGAAAGGGCAGTTAAAGCCCATATATATATATATGGTGATGATGTGGCCTAGTGGTTAAGGTGTTGCACTCACAATTGTGAGATTGTGGGTTCAATTCTGAGACCGGGTGGTGTGTTGTGTTCTGGAGCAAAACACTTCATCTCATGTATCATCTTCCACAGGAGAGATCATCACAGTAATCCCTCAACTACTGTGGGTGTTATGTTCCAAAAATCCCCACAATTGGTGAAAATCTGCAAAGTAGAAACAGTACTGTACTGTATATTTTCAAAAATTATTTTTCGAATTTGTATATATTTATTTTATTATAAATGCAAAACAACACCACAGAGGAATGGATGTAAGCTTAAATAATAAACTGCTATATGGTGAGAGATTACTGTGTTTATATATGTGTGTGTGTGTACATATATTTAGATATATATATATATATATATATATATA
>NC_068982.1:9975715-9978855 GCF_001194135.2 Octopus bimaculoides | reverse complement strand
AATATTTCCATCTGATTAAAATTTTCCCTCATTAAAATTTTAAAATAGTTAATTTTAGCAAAACAAACTCATTATTATTATTATTATTATTATTATTATTATTATTATTATTATTATTATTATTATTATTATTATTATTATTATTATCATTATATAATTTTTATTAAACATTTTCAATTACACTGCTACTACATATATATGTTTAGTTTTAATTTTGTAAATGTATGTTGAAGTTGCATTTTTATTTTTATTTAATTAATGTAAACCTACGTCGTATACAACCGCTTTCATTCCGAGTCATGGGACCAAACAATTATTTTTCCTTCAATTCCTGTTGGACTTTGCAATGTCATTATTACCTTCCTGCATGCAATGAATTGAGTGATGTTATGGCTTTATAGCATTTCACTAAATTTTGCAGTAAACCTTGTTTTAATTGTTATATTTATATATTCGTTTTGCAAGATTCTTGATGTGAATTCTTGTGTTGAAACAGATATTGTATTTGTGGATGGTCATGTTGCCAGGTTTGCCAGTGAAAACATATGCGCTCTATATTTGGTGTTCACTTGCTTTAGCTTTATGAAACTATTGGGTTGGTGCATAATTATTGCGGCTTTTTTTTTCCAACAAATTTTATTCAACAAAAACAATAACAATATTTAACAAAAAACATCTTTTAATGATGGTCTGACCTTCTGCCAAGCAAATGAGAAGCAGTATTTGCAGTAGATGGTGAATATGCTCCGGAATAATCATTTAAAGATGTTTTTGTTACATGTTATTCTTTTTGTTGAATAAAAGTTGTTGAAAAAAAGCCATAATTATGCCCCAATCCAGTAATACTATAGACAGATAAATGAAACTTATACTATAGACACACAAATAAATGGAATTGAATAGTTAGATACATAAACAAAATATAATAAATTAGATTAAATGAATGTGAATAAACAGAGAATATTGATAATGTTGGTACCATACACATTCCCCCACACACGCTTACTAAACATAGACACACACAGGGATATATGCATGCACAAATAAAGACACATACAATAAGAATACCAAATGGCAGATTATTAGGAAGGAGAGACACGAAAAAGAAAGAAGAAAGCAAAGGACCACTGATGAGGTCACAGAAGTGTGACTAAAGAACTCTGGCCGAAATACAATAAGCTGAAGCAAGTCCCACTGTATAACACTTTGGGCAAGTGTCTTCTACTGTAGCTTTGGGCTGACCAAATCCTAGTGAGTGGATTTGGTAGATGGAAACTGAAAGAAGCCCATCGTGTATATAAATATGTATGTATTTGTGTGTCTGTCTTTGTCTCCCCACCATCGCTTGACAACCAATGTTGGTGTGTTTACGTCCCTGTAACTTACCGGTTCAGCAAAAGAGACTGACAGAATAAGTACCAGGCTTACGAGGAATAAGTCATGGGATCGATTTGTTCGACTAAAGGCGGTGCTCCAGCATGGCTGCAGTCAAATGACTGAAACAAGTAAAAGAAATATTGTAGAAGTATAAAGCAATTTATTGCTCATAAACTTTACCAACAGAATGTTATATGGACCCCCGAGGGTCATGTAGTGACCCTGGTTGAGAATCACTGATTTCTTTAAATGATTGAATGAGAGGAATCTGTATGATCTCTTGACTTACTAACAATAAAAGCTAAATCTCTTGTGGATTACACCCCAAGCTTAAAGGAGGATTGATCTGCAAGAGCAGCCATGAAAAACAAAAAAATGGAGGAAAGAAAGAGAGTCAACCAATAGCTAACCTTTGATAAGTTTGAAAAGGGAAAAGTTCTAATAAAGACTATTGTGTCATTTGTTAATTAAAAGAGCAGTTGAGGCTGGAAGTTATAGTCTAAAGGATAGAATTAATGCCAAAGAATAATGAATTATTTGAAAAAGAAACTCAAGAAAAGATGCTTCCAGAAATCTTCTACAAGTATCCAATATTGAATTTTTTCTCCCCTTCTTACAGGTTTTAAGAAATCTTATAAAATATTTTTTTTTCTTTAAGCTCATTGTTGACTATTAATATAACAGTTGCAATAACAATAATTTTAATAATTTGTTTTTATATAGCGTAATGCTTTCGGCAAGTGGGTTTCCTTGTTATTCTTTCTGAATAAGGCTGGTGGTTTCTATACAATTCAAACATTGAATCATAATTAAACAATTAAAACACTTACAGTTATCTCCCCACAAAAAAACTAACTTAATACATAAAGTTTAGTCTTCACTACTTCATCTTAATGCTACTTATATTAACACTTATTTTATTGAATCTTCCAGACAGATGTAAGTTAAAGTTGATCTTGGCACAATTTGAATGTAAACTACCCAGACGTATACTTATTGTTTAGTATTAGACAAAAATACATAAGATAAACAACAACAACAACAAAACTGTCATGCCATCTTAATGTGTGTGGTTATGTTGAGGAGGGTGGGAATGTTTTATTTAAATAAGTCTAGTTGTGTTGGCCAAAAACAATCTGTAACCCACCTTCGTGCTTCTCAAAGTCTTGTTTGTCACTTGTGGTTTTACATCTTATTTCTTTATTGCCCACAAGGGGTTAAACATAGAGGGGACAAACAAGGACAGACAAAAGGATTAAGTCGATCATATCGATCCCAGTGCGTAACTGGTACTTAATTTATCGACCCCGAAACGATGAAAGGAAAAGTCGACCTCGGCAGAATTTGAACTCGGAACGTAGCAGCAGATGAAATACCACTAAACATTTCACCCAGAGTGCTAACGTTTCTGCCAGCTCACTGCCTTGTGGTTTTACATCTGTTTAATAAATCACTGGCATACCTGCAGGCCAGACAGCGTAATGTGGAGGGAGCTCATTCCCTTAAAACTTTAGCATTTAAACCAGCCATATATGACCCAAATATTTTTACCTGTTTTTTATTCAAACTAGCTAGATCCAGCCTCTTACACATACCTTGCCATGTTATGCTAGATGTTTTGCAAACAGCTTGCACATGTAAGTGTTACCTGTCGAAAGCTTCGCATACTGAAAGCCAGCAAGTGTATGGGGTCATCAGGAGAGAATGCGTGCCATTTCAGAGCCTACCTCGCGACAGCATCATTGTGCACTTGCCCCCCCCCC
>NC_068982.1:9970881-9975649 GCF_001194135.2 Octopus bimaculoides | reverse complement strand
CCCCCCCCAGTCACTGACATGAGGCCCCACTTGCTAGATCAACTGGTTATCAAATAGCTCAATATTCTTCTAGCCATTGCTCATCATTGCTTTTTAACAAAATCCAGTGGCTAGTCCTTTCCACTGTAATTTGGATATCGTTCTTGGTGGTATTTACTTTGCGATGCATTAAGCCTTACGATAACAACAGTCACCTCACACTGTGTTTAATGAATCCTCTACATCTGACTTCAATTCGAAAATGCTCTGCTTTCCAGCCTGTGTCTTCACATTCCTCAAGGATATTTAGATAACGGTCAATCTTTTGAGCCTGAGCGGCATCCATGTTATTTTCATGAGGAACCATTAACTCGACTAGATTCACAACTTTCTTTCTTCCACACCACATTATAATCCCATCATGAAAACCCTGAAGCTTTGAGATAATGCACGATTATTTCAAAATAATATGAATAAATGAACATTAAATTTGATAGAGTAATCTGAATGCTAAAGGATTAAACCTTTAGTGTTTAAAGGAGCCATATCTGGCCCCCAAATATTCTTCTTGCTTTGACATCCCAATCAGCCCTTTGCACTTCCCTACGGTGCCATTCTAAAAATAAACGCTCACAACATCAAAATCTCAAAACTATGAGATAATGTATGATTAATTCAAAACAATATGAATAAATAAGTATTTCATTTGACAGAGTAATCTAAATGCAAAAAGTTTAATACAAGGTAATGATACATCTGTGAAGTCATTTGATTGACCCAAGGCCATTGTCCTCTTATGTCTCATGTCATTCCTTCTGTATACTTTTATGTTCCATCCTTCGTTTTCTGTTTTTTCCTTGTAATCAATTCTGCAAACCGCATCCTAACCATCTTTATAACTTGTCCTGTTGAACACTTCATCATTCTTGTGGCAAAAATTAAAAAAATGAGTGTTATTCATTTTTTTTTCATATTGGCTTCAATGCCTTCGGTCCTTGTTACCAATAAAAGAATCTTTATTGTTGTTGTTATCATTAAAGCAGTGACCTGGTAGGATCGTTAGCACATTGGACAAAATGGTTAATGGCGTTTCGTTTGTCTTTATGTTGATACATTCTTGACTTCTTTGAGAATAATGTTCTCATCAGAAAAGACAAGATTAACATGCTGACAAGAAGACATTCTTTTCTTAATTTGTTTTCTGGTAGCAATGTCTGGGTAGCTTTCTCTGATTTACCATCTGTTTGTAACTTCATCTTCATCATCTTGTTGTCACTGTTCTCATTGTAACCATGACTTCCACTCTGATATCATCAACATTATATATGTGTGTGTGTGTGTGTGTGTGCTATAACTTGGCCAAGACTAAACATTCTGAAAGAAGTAGTCAATTAAGAGCAAGCATGGCTATGTGGTAAGAAGCTTGCTTCCCAACCACATGATTCTCGGTTCAGTCCCACTGTGTGGAACCCTGGGCTGGTATCATCTACTATGGCCTCAGGCCAACCAAAGCCTTGTGAGTGGGTTTAGTAGATGGAAACTGATAGAAGCCCATTCTATGGGTCAGGTTTCAAGTGAATCATCTCCTTAAATAGTAAAGCACCCAGGCTGGGTCAATGAAATCATTATCATATGCTAAACGATAATTAGAGTAGCAAAGTAATCACAAATTTATATTCCAGTTGCATGTGTGATTACAAACATCTGTCTGCACCCTGGGTACAAACACTGCACCAATTGTCTGCACTCAGTAAACTCCAGATCTACGCCAATTGCAGGTGATGAGTAAGGTGAATAATAAACAAATAGCAACAGATGGACAGTGGTTCACTCACTACAGCTGTTTCAGACATGGTTTTTATTGATGAATAGGATTATTACATCATGCAAAAATGAAAAATGGAAAAGTGTTTTCATCAGGTGAATATATATATGAATTAAACATTTCAAAGAAACATTCTAACAATCCAAGAATATGCCATTTCATGGCTCTCTGGCAAAAGAAAAAAGACAAAAAATCTGAGACACTTCCCTTTCTCCAGAAGGCAAGCCAAAGAATAAAAGACAGGAATAAATTATTGGCTGCCACTGAATTGGTTATATATTGAAGATAGTTTTTCAAGAGAACTATCAGGTATTTTGCAATGATTAATTATAAAATCTTCCATCTTTAGACGAGCACAGACAAGTTTTCAGAAGAGACTCATTTGACATTTTTGGCTTCGTTTCACATTTATTTCAGTCCTGTTTAGGTTTGCCAGATATTGACCATAAATGTGTTTACTTTATCACTTTTCTTTAGACATAGCTTTGAGATTTTGCTTCTTGTTGCCTCTCTCTCTCTCTCTCTCTCTCTCTCACTCCCTCTCTCCCTCTCTCTCTCTCTCTCTCTCTCTCTCTCTATCTATCTATCTATCTGTATGCATTTACTCATACAGACTAACAAACTAGTATGCATACATAGATACATGCACACAAACGCATACGTATCTATGTATGTACTCAACTACATATAAGCTATTCACAATTGTGATTCTGGGAAAACGTTATTCAATGAAGTACTCAATATGTAATTATTGCAAAGGTGAAATGTGTGTGTGTATGTGTGCATGAGTGGAAAAGAGATATTTTTCTGTGGGTTTGTTCCCCTGCTTGTAACATAAACAGAGTGCAGCCTGCACTTATAACCAGTTGGCAGAAGATCAGCCTGGGGTTTAAAACTGTAGAAACATCAAATAGCCATATTGATGTGGTCATTAACTTCACTTGTTTTCACCTTATCTACATTTTAAATCATTTTCTTTCTTCTGTTGGTGTTCTCTAATCTGTAGAATAAACCCTTATATTTTAATTTAGTTGTTTTATCCATTTTATGTGGGACACACTCTGAAATGGAGCAAGAAGAAAGTACCTCTGAACATTTGGAAAGTTTAGAATAACATCTATTCTAATTCCTGTGCAAAGGATGCTATCCACTGCTCATGCAGTCCATCTTGTGCCAGCATCTGCTGGTATGTAGGTTCTGAATGTCATGGCTGCTAATGCATGGACATGCATCGAGGCTGTACAACCTGCAGATTTTCCTGGACATTGAGCAGGTGTGGTCTCCATTTGTAAGATATATTTTTCCACAGCTCATCACTTTGATAAAGTTGCAGTCCTGAGTCGATAAAAGATCAGAGTCTGGCACCTGGAATGTCATCAAGTGCTGCCTGCCCTCTACCAGTTGGACAGTGTGGTTGGTGCTGGCACAGTATATAGAGATCTAGTGATGGGTAAGAGTGATGACATTCTTGTGAAAATTCTTGGTATCGATGAGGATCAACAAGCTGGTCTGTTTCAAAGGACTTTTGCGCTGGGGACTACAATGAATAACTTCCAAAAACCTCTGGCTTACTAGTGCTCCTTGGTAGGTTTGTGATAAACTCTACAGGCATGGAAACACTGCTAGGCAGGACTGCAAAATGGGTGAAAAGCAATGAAACTATGCTGCACATACTCTTTCAGTGTCCAAGCATTGCTAACTTGTAAAGTTATGTCAAACACCCATTGTCATTTGTAGGTGCTTGCTCTGGTCTGTTTAAAGTTGGTGTTGAAGGGTGACATTATTTTGCTCTTTAGTATTTTAAATAAAAGCCACCAAACATTTTCAATATTAGTGGAAACCAAGACATTTCCAATTTCCAAAGCGATTTAGAACAAATTTTAACATCATCACTATTATTATTATTATTATTATTATTATTATTATTATTATTATTATTATTACTTTGCAACACAGTGTAGGTAAAAATGCACCGGAGTCTTTAGTCATCTGTCAAGTCACAACAAGGACCTCAGACAGATAATACTTTCCTTAAGATGTGCTCTTTGCCCAATAAGGATGCTTTTTGCAAGACATCAATCTTGCAAGCGATTTCCAGTTCCCTTAAGAAATCTTGAAGTTTCAATGGGATTGAGCCCAAACGCTCCGATCACCCCTGGTATCACTTTTACATTGCCCTCTCGCATTCCATATAATTCTTGCCATTTCCATTTTCAATTCGGAGTACTTGGTGATCTTTTTCAACCTCTTTACTCACAACATTCATGTCATTTCGCATGGCTACATCAATGATCTGACACTATTTGCCTCTTTTATTCAATATGACAATATTCGGCCGACGGTGTTCGATTACACAATCCGACCGAGTCCCAGAGTATCGTTACTCTTCCATCCTCCTGCATAACTTTACTTGGTACATACTCATACCAGTTCTCTGTTACTTCATATTATTATTATTATTATTATTATTATTATTATTAGAATTTATTGACCCTGTCATTCTTTCAAGGTCGATAAATTAAGTACCAATGAAACCTTGGGGGTCAATGTAATCGACTATTCCCCACCCTCAAAATTTCAGGCCTTGTGCTTTAGTAGAAAGGATTATTATTATACATTTGGTAGTTTCAGGCAGATTTCTCTGGCACCACCTGCTCCACCTCTGTATTGCTAGGGTGTGTCCAGCATTGTGTGTTCTTTTTTGTTGGAGGAGTGTAAACTCTTCCTGGTCCTGTATTGCATCAGTTTTGTTTTGTTATGGAGTCTGGTTGCAGTCTTTTGTTGTATCAGCGTTTGCATTGTGTGTTGTGTGTCTAATGCAAGTTGTGTTCTTCTGTTTGGGTATCCATCCTGTTGGTGGTTGTGTATTTTATTGGACTTCTTCTTCTTCTTCTTCTTCTTCTTCTTCTTCTTCTCCTCCTCCCTCTCCTCCTCCTCCTCCCTCTCCTCCTCCTCCTCCCTCTC
>NC_068982.1:9964264-9970443 GCF_001194135.2 Octopus bimaculoides | reverse complement strand
CTTCTTCTTCTTCTTCTTCTTCTTCTTCTTCTTCTTCTTCTTCTTCTTCTTCTTCTATGGAAACAATGGAATGCTTTCTTTCTAAGTGAAGTGTTGACACTTGTGTTTGTGTTCTGTTACCAGTTCTGCAATTGTATTTCTGGTAAACATTCTGAAATGTCAAAAGCCCAGTTCACTTTGCTGTTAACAGGTACCAAACAGAACTGTATACCACTACTTGTTGAGATCGTCATATACACTTCAGTCTTTTGTAAAGATTTGTTTGTAAAACTAGAATTGTATTATATAATGTCTGGAGTTGCCATTTTTTTTGTATTTTATAGAGATGTTCAGAGTTGAGCTTTTGTCACATGGCGGAGAATATGTTGTACAACTTTGGGCTTTGTATAAGTAGAATAAGTGAATGAATATAATAGGATTTACTTACTCATGTGTAGAAGTAGTAATTGGCAGAGTTGTTAGAGGGTTAGATAGAATGCTTTGCAGTATTTGATCTGGCCCTCTGTACTCAGAGTTCAAATCTTGTAGAGGTCACCTTTGCCTTTCATCCTTCCAAGGTTGATACAGAGAAAATATGAATCGAAGACAGTGATTGGTTGAATTGTTTGGGTGTCAGAGAGGTTGCATTGATGTATCTAATCTGACTTTTGAATATTCTGAGTTCAAATCCTGCCTTAAACAAGACGCAGTGACATTTCTATCAGGAGGTGCAACTGGCAGATATGTCAACAGTTTGGAAAACTAATGGAAACGGAATGTCTTTGGCTTGATTGGAAGATCAACTATTACCAGCTCATGTGTTTTGGTTCCCACTGCGTGGCACCTTGAGCAAGTGTCTTCTACTATAGCCTCGGGCCAACCAAAGCCTTGTGAGTGGATTTAGTAGATGGAAACTGAAAGAAGCCCATCGTATATATGTGTGTGTGTGTGTGTGTTTGTGTGTTTGTGTGTCTGTGTTTGTCCCCCTAACATCACTTGATAACCGATGCTGGTGTGTTTACGTCCCCGTAACTTAGCGGTTTGACAAAAGAGACTGATAGAATAAGTACTAGGCTTACAAAGAATAAGTCCTGGGGTCAATTTGCTCGACTAAAAGGCGGTGCTCCAGCATGGCCGCAGTCAAATGACTGAAATAAGTAATAGAGTAATGGTATTTTGTCTTATATTTGAGTACTATACTCTTTTCTACTCACCTCAGTTCATATGGCCTCTCAGGTTATATTGAAATATCTGGTATAGATTGACAACCTATTCATAGTTTGTGTTGTGTGGGTGTTGTTGTTGTGGTTGTTGGGCTGTGTGTAGAAATAACTAAACAACCCCCTCGAACATTTAACACACAAAGACAAACTGCATTGGTCTTTTACAGAAAACAACAGCATTAATTACATACTGGGAAGGAGGTACTAGTTGGAGTTGACAGCAAGCTATTAATATAGCAACTTACCTTGTGCTCTTTATATTAATAGCTTACATGTGCAGTTTGTATAAACATATCTGTGTTGGTAAAAACGACTATAATTTTAGACCACATTGTTGAAATTCAATTAATATTAAAAATTAATTAAAGAAATACTTTCTTTTAATTAGGTTTATGCTAATATATATTGAAAAACAAATGAAAAATTTACAATTTTTTAAAATTATAAAGTATATTTTTGCTGAATTTGAGGCAGACAGACTCCTTAGAAACTATTTTCGATTCGTAGTTGAAGCAAATATATTTTATTTCAGCTACTAGTATCCTAGTGGAGGTGCAATGGCCCAGTGGTTAGGACAGCGGACTTGCGGTTGGAGGATTGCAGTTTCGATTCCCAGACCGGGTGTTGTGTGTGTTTATTGAGCGAAAACACCTAAAAGCTCCACGAGGCTCTGGCAGGAGGTGGTGGTGACCCCTGTTGTACACTTTCACCCCAACTTTCTCTCACTGTTTCTTGAGTAATGCTGCGATGGACTGGCGTCCCGTCCAACTTGGGGGGGAACACATATGCCATAGAAAGCGAGAAATCGGGCCCACGAGCCTCGCTATAAAAGGGCGCACAAAAAAAAACTAGTATCCTTGGGAAAGGCATGAACATCACAAATTTTCAAATCGTTCTCTACTACAATATTTTGTGATGTCATTAGCATTCATAAACTTTGAAGAGGACAGGAAATAATACTTTTCTGAATCCGTAGATCTTGAAGCACATAATGCTATGAATAATAGCATATATACCCTTTTGGATAGAAAAAAGTTTAAGGCTACTCATTGGATATGAACTCACATCTCCCGTAGACATGACGTGTTCTTCCATTGGATTATATCTAGAAGAGATGTGAGTTTGTGTCCCCAGGTCAATCTTTGGATTTTTCTATCCAGAAGTGTTTTTCAACCCAATATTTATAGCATGATGTACTTTGAGATCCATTGTTCCAAAAATAAATTATTATTTTTATTTTATTCGTTATGAGAAGAAAACCATTATTTGATTATTCTACCTAAGACATGTTTAGCTATGAGAAACCAGGTCACAATGACATAAAATATTGCCTTAAGTAACTGAGAGATTTATGTATGTTTGTGTTGGAGTTTGCGAGATAAGAGAGAGAAAAAAGCTGAGATAGAATAGCTGCAGTGCTTACTATATAAATTTTTATGTTTGTATTTTGTTTACATTTTCATCTGTTAAATATCATAGTATCTTTCATACAAAAAAAAAACAAAAAAAAACATACTTGATAAGATTTCAATCTGGAAATTCAGGGAGTTATGGAAGATGAAAAGAAGGTAATGGAAGGATCCCAATGGTGATAAGAAACAAAAAAACAAAACACCTTGTATTTGCATAATTGAAATTATTACGACAAGATACTATTTAAAACATGTTTTTTTCAGCTCATATCATTTTAATTCGTTTTTATAATCTCCGTGTATTCTGTTATTTTCCAACAGCAAACTGTGAGTTGATAGCTGCAATCAGCTGCAGATACATCACGTCTTTATCACTGTTTTCATTCTCATTAACGCTGATGCCCTAAGGTGAAACAACATCCTATTAGTTTTTGTAATTGAAACAGCAGATGAGGTATAATAACGGATACAAGAGAATTTATGTGACAGCTATGACAAAAAGCACATACAGGAAGACAATTTGGAAGAGAAGAGCAGTTATTTAGCCTCTAGAGTTATACATGTGTTTACATGTATCTTGTGGGTGTTGGCAAGAGCTGATGCAGTTTGCTTTGTAACCAAGTACTTCTAAAGTTCATGTCATTGCTGAGCACATTTGGCATGCGTCTTCTTCTGTAACATTGGATTGAGGTGTGTGAGGCAAATGTTATATATGCATGTGTATATGAATGCGTGTATGTATGTATATATGTATGTTTATATATATAAATAGATATGTGTGTGTGTGTATATATATATATATATATATATATATATATACTTGGTTCACTCATTTGACTGTGGCCATGCTGGAGCACCGGCTTTAGTCAAACAAATCGACCCCTAGACTTATTCTTTGTAAGCCTTGTACTTATTCTATCGGTCTCTTTACTTCCCCGAAACCGCTAGCTTTCAGGGAAGTTAGCACCAATATTGGTTGTCGAACAATGGCAGAGGGACAAACACAGAGTGACACATAGATAGACAGACAGACAGACACACACACACACACACACACACACACACACACACACACACACATACATATACACAATGGGCTTCTTTCAGTTTCCATCTACCAAACCCACTCAAAAGGCTTTGGTCAGACCAAGGCTATAACAGAAGACACTTGCCCAAGATACCAAGCAGTGGAACAGAATCTGGAATCATGTGGCTGGGAAGCAAACTGCTTACCACACAGCCACACCTGCACCTAAAATGTATAATATATGTGTGTGTATCATTGTTGAAGAACTATTGACAGTGACTTTGGAGTTTTGGCCAGTTAAGCCATCATCAGATATGATGCATTGGAAGTTAATCTTGGCTTAAAATAGTCTCTGTGGGTTTGAGTGAAGTGGTAATTAGGTTTTTAGGATGGGTTGTTATGGGGAGGGCTTTGCAGAAATTTCTGTTGATTTTAATATATGCATGTTTATGTATATATGTGTGTGTCTGTGTGCACATATATAGATATGTGTGTATGTGTTTTATATATATATATATATATATATATAGTGCATATATTTTGAGCGTTAAACTAATATATCTGTTTGTTGTTTACACGTCTGTCTTTGTCTTTTGTTTTGTTTGTTTTTTTGTAAATTCCAACTGTATATAAAGTCTGTCATACCGGCCATGACGAAGGGAAATAGCCCTGAAACTCGAGTCGCCTTTATATACTTATATTTATATATTTGATCCTTTATATTGAACACTCAATATTTCATCTACATTCAATACTTTATTTCATGGTGCCATCCATTTTTATTTTATTTTATTTTATATTATATATTTTATATTATATTATATATTGTATATTCCATATTCTATACCCCACATTGGTTCTGCAGGAATATAAATAAAACATAAAAAACAGACAGTGTTGGAACTCTTTTAAACAAAATAATATTTTCCTCTATACACAATCATACAAAAAAAAACCCTTTTTTGAATTTATTTTTACTCGCATATATATATATATATATATATATATGTTTGTCTATATATATGCTTCATTAAACACATGACTGTGTTCCAGTTTAATCTTTCCTGTTACAGATTTTTCATATTTTCATATCAGCTTTTGCCGTTAGTTTGGAACAATCAATTTCCTCTCATTATCAAGAACTGAAATAAATTTGGCATCCGTATTGCTTCTTTTATAATGGTAGAATTTTTGTGGGTTTTACTGCCAAAGTTTTTGATTATTAAACTTCTTTGTCAGCAGTAGCATGCTAATTTTTGCTACATTGTGGTCAAATGTGTTTTTGACCATTAAATTTTCCTCTCAGTAACCACAAGCTCATTTGTAATTCTGTTCTCGTTAACCCTTTTGTTACCAAAGTTCTCTTGAAGTACACCGCCTTGTTTCAATTAATTTTGAATTACCATCTCATTTTTAAATTGAGATTTGGAACAGAAATTAACAAGGAATTCTGATGGAAGGTTTTAATTTAGTTTACTTTGAAACAGGAAATTTATATCTTAGAGGCATGGTGGTCTGGGGCTAGTTGGTACTAAAAGGATCATATAATATCTATCTGTCTGTCTGTCTATCTGTCTTTTGTCCACATTTCTTTGTGATGTCCTGTACCCAGATATGCATCTATATATACATGTAGAGGTAGGTATGTACGTATATATGCATATACTCACATATTATTTGCATTATTATATATATATATATATTTATATATATATATATATATCAAAGTTTAAGGAGGGAGATAAGACAGATTAGTTTATCATCCTCCTGGTCCAGCCAGTACATATTCAAATTGGGAGTACGATAAATATATACATGTATATCGCATTTATTATAATCCTAAGGTTGGGTAATCACAAAACATATACAGAAAATTACATCGGATAAAATAAATAAAAATTAAAATTACGAGCAGGTGAGATGTTTAAAAGATTTACAATAGTCCTCGTATGAAGTAAAATTAGATAGAGTAAGGCGATTTAAAACTGTCCTTGAACGAAATAAAATAAAGCAGTTAATGAATGAAAGAAAAATAAAGTTTCACGTCTTATATATATATATATATATATATATATGTATATACATGATGACTAACTCTCTTTCTCTCTGACTGGGTAATCCTGTACCACCTCTATAGTAAGACATCTGTCTCTCTTATCTCACTATAACCTATCATCCTCCTCCAATGACCCCTCTTTTCTTGAAGGATCTTTGTTTTGCAAGTTACTCAGTGACCCTGCAATGCTGATGCCACGTAAAAAGCATCCAGTCCACACTGTAAAGTGGTTGGCATTTGGAAGGGCATCCAGTTGTGAAAAACCTTTCCAAAACTGACCTCGCCTGTGTTTGTTACACGTAAGAAGCACAAAGTCCACTCTACTGAGTGCTTGATGTTAGGAAGGGCATCCAGCTGTAAAACCCCTGCCAAAGCAGACACAGAAGTCTGGTCTGGGCTCCTGCCTGGCTGACGCCTGTCAAACCATCCAGCCCATGTCAACATGGAAGCAGACATTAAATGATGATGATGATGATGATACA
>NC_068982.1:9955609-9963735 GCF_001194135.2 Octopus bimaculoides | reverse complement strand
TAGAATGAATCTAGATTTCGTTCATCAGCACAGTATTGTCCCAAAAATATATATAAATAAACAGAATTCTCACCTCACCAAAAACGAACACACTACGTATCCGACAGAGTAAAGGGAATGAAGTTTATCTGTATATATCTTCATCAAAGAAGCGGGAATACTTCCGGGTTGCTTCTGGGTACCCATGTGGAGACAGGAATAAAAATTCAACATTGAATATATTCCGTGTATATATTTGATAAATAAATTCAAAAAGGGATAAAACTCTTTTACAAGAATTTTATCAAGAAGCCAGTGTGTAAAAAAATTCATAAGGGAAATTTCTATTCCCAAGAATATAATTATTTGTTTATATATATATATATATTGCTGTATGATTCAGAATTTCTTTCTTAACCATGTGACCTTGAGGTCATTCACACTGCGTGGAAGCTTTTCATATGTGTGTGTGCGTGTGCTGTTGTGTATGTGTTTGTCTCTCACTACTTCACAACAGTTTGTTCATGACCCCATAACATCTTGTTTTGGAATAATGAGACTGATGGAATAAACTTAAGCATTTAAGGAGTGCTGGTGTTGATTCAGTTGACTAAAGAAATCATCATAGCACTACCTCTGTGCCTATACACATAAGTACATGCTCTGGCTGCCATGGCTTCTGATCTTAATTGATTGGAAGTGTTATCATGAACATGTTTTGTCTTGGTATAAAAGATGGGCTACAGCAAATATTCTGCTTAATACCACAGATTTGCTTGTCAGTGGTTTGACCTTAACCAGTCAAGCATGTCCCTTGGTGGCTGCTGATCATGAACAGAAGTAGTGGGGGAATTCTTTGAGGTTTGGATAACTCACCTCTGGAAACACAGGTGTATCGCTCAACATCCTTAAACAATCCTTATTCAAGGACCGTTTGAGTGGGATGGGCGACTCAGCCTGAAGAAAACTCTAACTGGGCCCCCCACCTGTGAGGTTATGTGCTGTTTATCTTGATATGAGATTACCATATCTCTCACATGTAGGTGTGTGATGCATGTGCCTGGCGTACCCTTATCGGATGAGTAGTCATGGTGGGTATCCTGGGCTTTGTATATTTTATCCCTGTGTTGCTTTGATGGCATGCACTGCTCTCTCTCTATGTGTGTGTGTGTGTATATATATATATATATATATATATATATATATATATATATATATATATGTGTGTGTGTGTGTTTGTGTGTGTGTGTGTGTGTGTGTGTGTATATATGTATATGTGTATGTATGTTAAAACAGGAGAGTAGATAAAATTTTTGGGGTATTATTTATTCACCGTTATACCTGTTTCATTTGTTATAAGAGTTTGAAAGTTGTACGATTAGGAGAAAATATCTAAGATATCTCCTATTTGAAATTCTTCAGACAGAGAATCAAGCACAACACTGGAATTAGCAGATGTGCTTCAAGAGGATGTAGCTTGGATTTAAACCGCATCTACATTATACGCAGGCATAGATATGTAATGCAGTAGACATTAGTAAAAGGTCTGTGAAGGTTATTATCATGACCTGTCCTGAATATAAGAATCTTTTAAAATACCAAAAGATTAGAGATCTCCAAGTAAATGCAATTTGTTAGACCTCTTGGAGAAGGAAACGTTAATATATTACAACAGATGGTAAAGCACTTTCTGAATTTACCATCCATAGTTATCTAAGCTGATTAAAAGGTTACAATGGGAACAAGCAGAAAGTGTAAGAAAGGATGAGAGGGAAAGGTGAGGAGAAGAAGGAGAGATATTGGTTCTTTTTTTCTTTTTCTTGTCATTTGCTGGAACTTTGTGTCTTGCTTCAAGTCCGTGAGATTTCCTTGAGTTAACTACTTTAAGTCCTTTAATTTTATTTATGTAAGTTTTATTGCTTTCCTATTTTTCGTTTTTTTTTTTTCCTTATTTATTCTGGTGGGATCAAGGAAGAGATTAGGCTTTCTGGGCATCTTATTATCTCCTTGCATTTTGTATAGGCATCCACAAAATGTGTTAAGCAAGAGAAATACATACACACAGACACAAGCACATACACATACATGCACAAGCACACACACACACACACACACATATATATATATATATATATATCTTGGCTATCATTTCTATATTGAAACGTGTGTGTGTGTGTGTATATATATGTGTGTGTGTGTGTGTGTGTGTGTGTCTTGTTTCAGTGATTGGATTGTGGCTATGCATGGCACCATCTTGAAGAATTTTAGTCGAACAGATCGATCTCATGACTTATTCTTTTCTTTACAAGCCTATTATTTTACACCAACACCAGTTGTGAAGCAGAGGTGAGGTGGGGGGGGGTGCAAACACAAAGACACACATACACACACACACACACACACACACACACACACACACACACAGACTCTTGTCAGTTGGGGCTTTAATAGAAGACACACAGTGACACTGAACCGAGAACCATGTGCTTGAGAAACAAACTTCTTACCACACAGCCATACCTGTACCTGTATATATATATATATATATATATATCATCATCATCATCATCATCGTTTAACGTCCGCTTTCCATGCTAGCATGGGTTGGACGATTTGACTGAGAACTGGTGAAATCGGATGGCAACACCAGCCTCCAATCTGATTTGGCAGAGTTTCTGCAGCTGGATGCCCTTCCTAACGCCAACCACTCCAAGAGTGTAGTGGGAGCTTTTACGTGTCACCCGCACGAAGACCAGTTAGGCTGTACTGGCAACGGTCATGCTCAAAATGGTGTATTTTATGTGCTACCCGCACAAGAGCCAGTCCAGGGGCACTGGCAACGATCTCGCTCGAAAATCCTACGAAGGCCAGTCAGGCGGTACTGGCAACGGCCATATATATATATATATATATATATATATATATATACATACACATACATATATATACATATATATATATATATATATATATGTGTGTGTGTGTGTGTTTAGTAGTTTGGATATTGTTTAGAGAGTTTATTAGTTGCTTCTTGGTATTTTCCATCCTGTTTCATACAGTGCACAGAGGTTGACTCAAAACATTGACTCATCGACCTGAGTGACTCAATATTTTGAATAATTCTGCTGAGTGAGTTCTCTTCATTTCATATCCTGTTACCAGTCCTGTTTTACTGGCCAAAGTTAAGAATCTTCACTCTCGGACGGTGTCCACACCTCCAAGTTGTTTGTAATAATTTCAATGGTAGGCGCAACAATTATACTAAAAACAGTAGCAACAGAGTATAATCGAGAATGCTTCATTAACTCCCCAGATACAAACTCTAGATAGGCCTCATAAAGAAAATTGTCAAGTGGCAATCCTGTATTGCAGTATGTTCTATGACTCATTATTTTATATTCTTTTTATTGTTCAATGGTTTACAGACTTATCAATACAACACATTATTTACATTATTTACATTCGACGGATATTTGTCCTCAACTTGTTTGTCATTAACATGTTTCGGCTGATATACCCTCCAGCTTTCATCAAGTGTCTTGGAGAAATTTTGAACCTGGGTTCTCATTCCTAAGGTATTTTTTTGATATTATTATTATTATTATTATTATTATTATTATTATTATTATTATTATTATTCAGGTCACTGCCTGGAATCAAACTCGGAATCTTGGGGTTAGTAGCCTGCGCTCTTAAACACTATGGCATATGCCCATGGGCAATTATGGAGTGAATTTTAGGGCTTATAAACCTAATATTTTCCTATCCTTCATTGATACCGGTTCCCATATTCTACTCATATCTGCACTCAGTCTGCTTAGGAGGTTGTTGTGTCCTAGCTTATGTGCTGCTTCTTTTAGTTTTTGTATTTTCCAGTGGTGTTTTCTGTCTTATTTTAACTTCATCCCAAGACACCTGATGAAGGCTGGAGGGTATATCAGCCGAAACGTTGTGTTAACAACAAACAAGATGAGGACAAATATCCGTCGAATGTAATTAATGTAAATAATGTACATAATTCCTCATCTCTTAAATATAGAACCGTATTATCAATATAACAGTTTCAAATTTTGGTACAGCACTTGCAGTTTTCAAGGGAAGGGGCCTAGTTGATTACCTCAACCTCAGTATTTTTCTAGTACTTATTTTGTTGATCCTAAAGAAGATGAAAGGCAAAGTTGACCTCAGCAGAATTTGAACTCAGAACAAGGATTCTGTGTGGTGTGCTAATGGTTCTGCCAGTTGACCACCTTAAATTTATTAATATTATGACCATAAGTGAAGGCAGAGAGCTGGCAGAATCATTAGCACACTGGACAAAATGCTTGGTGGCATTATACCCATCGTTATGTTCTGAGTTCAAACTCTACCAAGGTCAACTGTACATTTTATCCCTTTTCGGGGTTGATAAAATAAAGTAATTGACTTACCCCTCCTTCGAATTTGCTGACCTTGTGCCAAAATTTGAAACCATAAGTTTGAACCCTGGTTATCTTGTTTTCACTTTCTGTTTTATTATTCCATTATTTACTATCTTTTAAGATAAGAAGATTGCTCATAATTCTGTTCTTAAATTCTTTCTGTTTTCTCCTTTTTAGTTTTTTTTCTTTTAAACACTGCTGCTGGTCTGTGCCAAATATCAAGAACTTCACAAGAGTCATGTGTCTGGGGAATTTCCAGATTCAGAAAGAAAATAATTAACCGTTTAGCATTCAGATTTATTCAGTCAAATTTAATGGGTATTTATTCAAATTGTTTTAGATTAATCAAACCACTATCTTATAGCTTTGAGGTTTTTCTGATGTGATTTGAAAAAATTTTTAAATGATGTTGTAGGGTAGATGTGAGACACCAGATCTAGTCTGGCTTCTCATAAAATGGATAGAATATTCATGCTGGATATGGTCGGTTTAGATGCTAAGGGATTAAACTATATGATTTCTGGTATTGGTACAAGACCACAAATTTATAGCAAAGTGGTTCATTTAATCATTATATGTATATTTCTGATATTTATTCTATTAATCCAGAGATGAAAGGTAGTGTTGATGTAAGTTAATTGGAACTCATTAAGTACTGTAAAACGTTTATTACCTTGTAGTTACTTATCCACCCTTATCACTTCACTTATAATCACCTTCCTGTAACTTAAAGGTGTGCCCTCACAATTCTTTACCACCCATCTTCTTTCTTTTCCAACTGGGGCAACCATGTATCTTCCCTACAATTAGACACCCACTTCTCTCCCTAACCCTAACCCTAACCCTTTAACTTCTCATCCCCTGGCATAATTCCACCTTCCTCAATTGTGGGGGTCTTGTCTTATGAGTTGCTTAGTAACATCACTAGTGCCAGTGCCACATAAAAAGCACCCAGTATGCCCCGTTCACCAGCTCCTGTCAAACCGTCCCACCCATGCCCATATAGAAAATTTACATGAAATGATGATAATGATTATAATGATGATGATGATAACTCTACCATTTTTGCTATTGAGCTGCTCCTTAAAATTATTGAATTATGAACAATAAACGAAAGTGGAATTCAAGGCTCTTCCCTGAGAATATTCTCTCTTTCGAAATAAAGAATGTCCTTGTCAAAAGAGTTGGGTGAGCAGCAGAAAAGAATCTCTTTTTGTCTCATTAAGGCACCATCACTTATTTTACTCAATGAACCACCAACCCTTAAGTCAGACCCGTTTACTGCAGAAAATTACATTAAGTCCTGACGAAAAGCATATAACTCTGCTTGCTTTAGACCAACCTGAGAGAAAAATAAGCTAGCACTGCCATTTCGTGGTTGAATAAATAGCTTCAGGCTGGTTGTTAGTCTGTAAAAACACCTGCTCTAACAAATCATGTAAATATCTGACTATTAATTGCTTGCCTGTAAACCAAAGGAGAGATTAGCTATTAGAGACAAGAGGTCATGCGTGTATGAGAGAGAGAGAGAGTGGTGATTGAAGTTAATAATATAATAGGAATGTATTTGTGGAACAGAAAAAGAAATAGGTTGTAAGTTGGTGAAGATATTGATTGTATCTCAAACATTGGTAAGTTAAGGAAGATATTGAGTGAGGACTTTGAAGCATACAAGAAAGTATGAATAATTGAAAGTAATGGAAAGCTGTGAACTCTCCAATCCTTCTTATGCCTGTATATTGTGTCAAAATGATAATCTGCTGTAAAATAGGAAGGCTGCTATTCAAAATTTTGTTATATCTGAATGATATTAGCATTGTAACATAATTATATAGACAGACACATACAAGCACCGAAGAGCAGATTTAAAAATAATGACTTTGGTCATATATAAATGTGTGTGTGTGTATGTGTGTTTATGCATTTATTCATTTAACAGCAGTTTTTCCATACTAAAGTAATGTTCAGAGATATGATTTATTTTCGGAAGCATTTTACGGCAAGATTCTCTTCCTGCCTTCAATCACTCCCTGCTTTTCAAGTAATGAATGTCTTTATCCCAATCATCAGATCTTTTCCATTTGGCTGTCAATTTCAATTTCTGTTCAATTGCAGTGATAAGCTTTTATAGGCTAATCAATGCCATGAAAATCCTTTTTGTTATAAACCAATAAATAAAGAGCTATTTGCTAATTAAAGTTTGAAAATTTTTGGGTAATTTTAGCCAATCATAAGCCACAGACACATTCATGTCTGTTTCCATAGTAACAAGCCAAGCATGAGAACTCTTTTGCCAGCGAGAAGGCACATATTGACTAATATATTGAAACCGCTTGTTGACGCCATGTTCTACTGTTTTACACACCTGAAAATTTTACCTTTCTGTTTGATTATGGCAACAAGCTTGCGTCTATGATAGAGGTCACATTAAATGCATATTGAATGCTTAAAACTGCAAAAGACATGCTATTTAATCATTTTCTGCTTGTAGAATACAAATATTGACAACATGTGCTAGTTTCAGGATACTGAAAAGCAAAGAGCTGGTTTCTAACCTAGATCAAGGCTCCTACATTGGAATTTCAACATCAATAACAGGGTATTTTTGTTTGTATGTATGTATGTATGTATATGTGCAGATTTGTGTGTTTTGCTTTATGTATGTATTCTCATGCATATAGTTGCATATCTAGACATGCTCAAATATATTTAAATGATAAACTTCTGGAAAGTTTTACAGATTGTTACAGTTCCAGTGATGGATAGGATCTGTAGTCTTCAAATTAGCTTTCTCCTTTCTGGTTTTGAGAAGCCTAATTTCTCCAGATTGGTATTTAGGCAGTGTGTTACATATCTCAGGGCCCCAATAATTGCAGGTATATATGTGTGTGTGTGTATGTATGCATATTCATGTGTATATGTATGTGTGTGAGTATACATATATATTTGTGTGTGTGTGTGTGTATGTATTTGCATTTCATTCACTAGGTTACCAAAATGCCGTAAAAATCTATGCTAATAAATAACAAACATGACCTTTTCTGACCTACAGCTTGTAGTTTGTAACATAGGCAAGTATTCTTTATCTCTGTCTGTCTGTCTGTCTCCCCCTCCACCTCTTATTCAGACCTACACACACTATTACAGCATTCACTTCTGTTTACTTCAAATTTTTCTTACCATTTCTAAACTTTCCTTTCTCTTCTTCTTATCCTCTATTCTTTTCGTTTTGTAAACTTTCAGTATCTTTGTTTGTTCTTTAACTCACCTCTAGTTTATTTCATTTTTATAATCTTTTTCTTTAATGTTCTTTTCTCTTATCTTTTTTGTCTTTGTTTTGATTACATTTCTACTTCATATTTTGCAGGATAATTCTGTATATTTTAAAGAAATCTTTTGCTTCTATTCATGTTTTCTTTATAGATTTTTATACATTTTTCTTCGAGTGGGGAGGCAGTTTCTTTTTCTGTTTATTTTTATTTTGTCTGAGAGATTTAGTATTCGTTGTGAAATAATAAATAATAATGTAGAGCAAGAATTCCACCTTTTAAAAGTATGTAAATAAATAAAGAGGCAAATGATTGCAAAATAGAGAAAAATAGCAAGAGAGTGTTTGTGTGTATATGTGTGAGTTGATAAAAAAAGAAACAAGAAATCTGAGAACAATATTTACAATAGAATATAACATGTGTACATACACACACACACACACACACACACACACAC
>NC_068982.1:9954001-9954489 GCF_001194135.2 Octopus bimaculoides | reverse complement strand
TATATATATATATATATATATATATATATATATATATATATATATATATATATATGGTACCTCATCACAATCATATTTACCTCTCATATGAACTCCACTCCATCTATCCTTATCCGCCTATGTAAAATAGGAAGTACCCATGAGTCTCCTCCTTCATACTTAAACCACTCAACATTTTACATAAAGTGACCGTTGTGTTTCCTTCAATTTAAGTAGGCTCCCTTCTCCCTTCAATTCAAGTAAGCTCTTTGGGCTTGACTGTTACAAAGCAACCTCATTAATGCTGGTGCTATACAAAAGCACTCACCTCACGAGGTAAAGTGGTTGATATTAGGAAGGGCATCTTGCTGTTGGCACCATGTCACAACTGAGACACTGGAGCGAGAAGAAAGGAAATTTAAAATGATAAGGATGATGATGCTGTTGTATTTATATTTATTTAAGATATATATGTATGTATATGTATATATATATATATATATATATAT
>NC_068982.1:9952126-9953082 GCF_001194135.2 Octopus bimaculoides | reverse complement strand
TATATATATATATATAGGTGCAGGCATAGCTGTGTGGTAAGAAGCTTGCTTCCCAACCTCATGGTTCTGGGTTCAGTCCCACTGCATGTCACCTTGGGTAAGTGTGTCCTACTATAGCCTCGGGCCAACCAAAACCTTTTGTGAGTGAATTTGGTCAATGAAAACTGAAAAAAAACCCCATTGTATATATATATATATTTGTGTATCTGTATTTTTCACCCCACCATTGCTTGACACCTGATTTTGGTGAGTTTACGTCCCCGTAACTTAGCGGTTCAGCAAAAGGCCCTGATACAATAAGTGCTAGGCTTACAAAGAACAAGTCCCGAGGTCAATTTGTGTGACTAAAGGCGATGCTCCAGCATGGCCACAGTCAATTGACTGAAGCAGGTAAGAGAATAAGAGAATACATGTATGTTCATGTGTGTGTATGTGTGTGTGTGTGTGCGTGTGTGTGTGCATGCAAATGTGTAATTAGGACAAGAGACCTACTTTCACTTTCCATTGAAAGGATTAGTAACGAAGGAGCAAGAAAGAAAAGAAAACAATCTCGATGTATGCGAATATATTTGTTCATGTATTTGTCTATGTGTGAATATATTTGCTCTCTAACGTGTAAAAACAAACTCATATGATTCTGTCAACATGTGAACATGCACACACATATCCACATATTGAGAGACAGCACACACAAGCATTTCTGTCTAGTACTTCTTTATATCTTGTACTTCTTTATATCTTGTACTTCTTTATATCTTGTACTTCTTTATATCTTGTACTTCTTTATATAATGTACTTCTTTATGGTTTGTATTTTCATCAGAATATTTGTGAATTTTCACCAAGAACATACATTTATGTTTCTGCATATGTATTACTATCTTATTCTTTTTATGTCTACACACATATATAAATGTATACACATGTATGTGTGTGTCTTGGTATATATATATATAT
>NC_068982.1:9951332-9952116 GCF_001194135.2 Octopus bimaculoides | reverse complement strand
GTATATATATATATATATATATATATATATATAAATATATATATATATACCGTATATGTGTGTGTTGGTACATAATGCGTGTGGGTAAAATGGATGTTAAATGATGATGATGATATGCATTTTAGGTAATCATAGCATTGTCTGTATGTTGACTTGTTACACAGTTTCTTATAACCCATGGCAGCACAGGTTGATGGCTGTAAAATGATTATAAAGATGAGTAGTATATATGTGATATGTATATACATAGGCATGGCTTTGTGGTGAGAAGGTTGGTTTTCAACCACATGATTCCAGGTTCAGTCCCACTGTGTGGCACCTTGGGTAAGTGTCTTCTACTATGGCCTTTCGGCTGACCAAAGCCTTCTGAGTGGATTAGGTAAACGGAAACTGAAAGAAGCCCATCATATATCTATCTATCTATCTATATGTTTATATATATGTTTATATATATATATATATATATATATATAATCATAAATATACAGGGATTAGCATGAGTTGCTTCACCAACATACAGAAAATTTAGAAATAGCAGTCAAAGAACTACTGATTCCAAACTACAAATTTTTTCTCTAACGGATGGCGATATTTATGGCACACACATGGAATAGATTCTTGGGGTGAAGTGTTTGAACTTACTAGCCGATAAATTTTGTAAATGCCTTCCTCATGTGTTTTTGATGTCGCAAGGTCAAATTCCCATGAGTATATAGACACTTTCAAATTTATCGAATATTGTGCTGATGATCGGAGTAGAGTAACTTTATACTCTTAACAGTGA
>NC_068982.1:9949039-9950941 GCF_001194135.2 Octopus bimaculoides | reverse complement strand
TATATATATATATATATATTTTGCTGGTGATAAAGAGATAGGTAAATGTAGCTATATTACCATATCATGACCCTTATTGATAGTCTTTTCTGCCTCTCGAAATTATAGTTAGGGTATTTTCTCCCAAAGTTCATTCTGCTTCAATAATAGCAACAGGCATGTAATTATTTTATTCTCTTGTTCTGATGAAAAACTTGCTAAAAAATTATAATGGAGCATCCTGTATGCTTAAAACCTATATGGTCTTATGCATCCACGGAAGGTGGAGCATTTCAAATTGATGTAATGCTTGCAATGATCAATTAAATGGAGCCTCTTGAAACGGCTGTAGTGCACTAATACTTTGACATCCTTGTTACTTATTTGCTTTATATATATATATATATATGTATATATATATATGTATATGTTTGTATGTCTGCGTTTGGCCGACCCTCCCCCGATCACTAAACAATCAGTGGTGGTGTGTTGACATCCCTGTAATCTAGCAGCTCAGCAAAAGAGACCGATAGAATAAATAGTAGGCTTACAAAGAATAAGTCCTGGGGTCGATGTTTGCGCGACTAAAGGCAGTGCTCCAGCATGGCCACAGTCAAACGACTGATGCAAATAAAAGAATTAAAGAATATAAATACCTTATATAACCCATGGCAGGATGGAAGGTGGACGTTAAAAGATGATGACGATGATGATGATGATGTTGATACATATTCAGTGCGATAGAGAGAGAGAGACACACACACAAATATAGCCACAGATGTTCATAAACAAAATTTCGTGTTTGTGCGCACACATACATGCACACACACATAAATATACCTATATTTATATCTGTCTATACTGATCAGTCTCTCTCTCTCCCTCTCTCTCTCTCCCTCTCTCTCTCTCCCTCTCTCTCTCTCTCTCTATATATATATATATATATACCTACATGCACACACATACACACAGATAAATATAAATACATGTAAACATGTACGCACATAGACTCTGATTCATGCAAATACCGACAAACGCACACACACACACACACACACACACAAACACACACACACACACGCACACACACACATATCTATATACTTAGAAGGAACATTTCCTGAAGCTTTTGTGTGGATCTTGAGTTTTGCATAGTTATTCATCTGACACGTCTTTGCACTTAACAGATTATATTTATTTTCTTCAATCACTGCCTGATATTTCTTTCTATTAGATAGGATGTACATTGTTGTGTAAGGTATTAACTATTTCGTACTTTTGTTCTTTCCATTGTCTTATATCTATCTTTATTTCCATGTTTAACTCTCTTAGCAATGGTTTTTCTTTCATTGTTTGATTTTTCATCTTCTGTTTCTCTGACCATGTTTTCATATATTTTCTTAATTTCACACATAGTTTTTGGCATTAGGAAAAGAAAAATAAATTCGTGCGTGTGTCTTATGCCACAGTTTTCTGCAAAAGTTTGAATACATATACGCATGTCTTCTATAGTATTTGATTAACAGCTGCTCAGAACGTAAATCTTTGTAACAATATGTAAGAGATTATAAAACACAAGCATTGTATATACTTTGATACATACAACACAATTATTAATATAAATACAGGACTTAATATTAATTACAATATAGAATGATTCACATAGCATAATATTTGAATATAGGAAATACTGTTACCTATTTTTTATTGTAAATCATTATATTGAGCATGTTTCAACAATGTGTGTGTATTTTTCCAATCATTCGCCATGGTGGACTACTGAAATCAAACTTCTTTCATTCTCTCTCTGTTTATTTTCTCTTATTCCTTTCTGTTGAAGAGTACAGGCTCGAAACATAAAAGACTTCCATTTTCCCAAGTGTCAAACTAATACACTTGCTTGTTGTTCATACACTTGTCTTC
>NC_068982.1:9945616-9949029 GCF_001194135.2 Octopus bimaculoides | reverse complement strand
TATATATATATATATATATATATATATCTGTCTTTTGTCTTTTTGTCCTTTACTTTTTTCTGGCGTTCGACTGTGGCCATGTTGGAGCAAAGTCTTGACGATCTTAGGTGGACTAATCAACCTCGGTACTCATTTTTAAGCCAGGTACCTATTTTATTGGTGTCTTTTGCTGAATTGCTAAGTTACATGATGTAAACAAACCAGCACCGGTTGTCAAGCAGTAATGTGGGACAAGCACACACACACATTCACACCCACTCACACACACACACACTCACACACACACACTCACACACACACACTCACACACAAGTACACAGCAGGGTTTTTTCAGATACCATTTACTTTCACAACAGGGTTATTTCAGATTCCATTTCCATTTACAAATCCAAGGATCTGGTCAGTCTGGGGCTATAGCCTGATGTGTCAACATACAGTGAGACTGAACCTGGAACGACGTGGTTGGGAAGCAAGCTTCTTACCACACAGCCACACTTGGAACGCTATCAAATATTGTAATTTGCTGCAATTTTGTAGTCAAAATAAATGAACTGAATGAATGAATGAATGAATGAATGAATGAATAAGAAGCACAAGTCTGTTGTCCTGGACATCTCTCCAACAGGCTTAGCAAGATCTGTCTTCCGATAGCTTCTCATTACCTTCCCATAGGTTGTACAAAGGTTAAAAATATTGAGATACACATTCAGTGTGGTGAAAGCTTAAGCCATAATTGAACTATGATCTTAATATCCCAGTTGGATATCTACTCAGCGCTAATATTATCAATATATTAATAATATTACTATCTCATCATTGTTATTGTTGTTGTCAGCAATGTCACCATCGTCATTTCATTATTATCAATTACATTACAATGCAGATAATTACGATACAGGTAATGTTATTGTTAATGATTTGTATTCATGTGTTTCATTGTATTTATTTTTGTGTGTGTTTCGTTTAAAGGTTTGCTGTGTGTGAATGTGTGTGGAAATTATGAATGACATAAATGAATATAGAAAAAAAGATCCAAAGCTAATTCTAGTCTTCCAAAACAGTTATAACGTCAGTGAAGCCTGACTTTTCCGGTTGATATTGCTAATGTTTTCCCCAGGTTGTTTCAAGTTCTATATTATCCAGCGTGTCCATTTTTTTCTGTCTATTTTTTTCATGATGGTAAGTTTGGGATTTTGAGAGTGATTTGGTTGCTATTTCCACTAGGCCGAGTACCACTTAGAATTTGCTTCTTGTGCTGGGTTTTGTTTCTACAAATGGTTTAACAATATTTATTTATATGGTGAAACTCAAAAATTCTTTGTTTATATGGTTTAATAATATCTATTTATATAGCAAACCTTAAAAGTACATTGAGAATAACTGGTTTGGCTGAATCATTACAACATCAGAACATAATGTCTTGTAATAGTTATTCCAGCTCTTTAACTCTTTCGTTACTGCATTTATTTTGCTAGCATGGGTTGGACGATTTGACTGGGGACTGGCGAACCAGATGGCTACACCAGACTCCAACAGGCTTCTTTCAGTTTCTGTCTATCAAATCTACTAACATGGCTTCAGTCAGCCTGAAGCTATAGCAGAAGACTCTTGCCTAAGGTACTGCATAGTGGGACTGAACCCAGAGTCAAGTGGTTGGGAAGCAAGCTTCTTACCACACAACCACAAATTCTTAATACAAAACTGATGAAACATGGACTGGTAGAATTGTTAGAGTGTTGGAAAAATACCTTGTGGTAGTTGTTGCATCCCTTTACAGCCAATGTTAAAATGCAGCCAATGTCAACTTAGCTTTTTAATCTCTACATTCAAACCAATAAAATAAAGTGACATTGAAATCACCATCATCACCATGAAACCTGCATTTTTCCATGCTGGTATGGGTCGAATGGTTTGATAGGGACTGGCAAGGCCAGGAATCACACAAGGTACCATTGCTTTGGTACCATCTGTTTTGCCATGGTTCCGGTAGCTGGATCTCCTTCCTAATGTAAGTCACTCTACAGAGTGTACTGGGTGCTTATTACCAGTGTCTTTTTACGTGGCACCAGCGCCTGTGCTTTTTACTTATTAAGTATTGACTCATCATCATCGTCATCGTCGTTTAACATCCGCTTTCCAAGCTAGCATGGGTTGGACGATTTGACTGAGGACTGGTGAGCCAGAAAGCTGCACCAGGCCCCAATCTGATCTGGCAGAGTTTCCACAGCTGGATGCCCTTCCTAATGCCAACCACTCCAGGAGTGTAGTGGGTGCTTTTACGTTCCACTAGCACGAAGGCCAGTCACACGGTACTGAGTCTATTTAATTATCCGACAATGGTGTCTTCAAGGCTCCTCCAAAGAATGAAATGAGATAAGAATCCTGAATGTATATACTCGGTGCTTCCTGCTTGCACTTTAAGAGAGAACGAGGATGAAAATCTCAAGAGCTGCTGTGTTCCTGTCAGCTGGAGCAACCTCAGCATTTAATTAGCTTTGAAGAAAAGATGCATCTGACTCAAGTTAGTAGAAGAAATATTTGAAGAAGCACCATGGAAGTGGTGGTATTTAAATAACCTACTATTTCTGTGAGACAATTTAATCTCTTTTATAGACTTGCGGTTCTGATTGAAGCCAATTCACTTGACATACATCACTAATGACTACAGATATGACTGATAGACATCATAATTTCCGATTTCCTATTTCTCTTCTAAACCGTAGATTAAGCCTTGTGTAAAGACCACCAATATATCATTACTAGTTAGCGTATGGTATGAGTTATGCTGCGACAAAATGGTATCTGATTTAAGTTAATAGAGAAGGTGTGAGATAGGTTGGTAGATAGATAGTGAGGGTGAGCAAGAAAAGGTGAGTGTAAGGGAGAGAGACAAGGTGAGTGTGAGGGAGAAAAAGACAAGGTTAGGATTAGGGAGAGAGACAAGGTGAGTGTGAGGGAGAGAGAGAATGTGAGTGCGAGGCTGAGAGAGTCAGCTGGAGAGAAAGTATGTAACTAAAGAAAAACTGACAGAATCTAAGAAGAAAGAGAGAGAAGCACAGGTTGTATGAAAGAGGAAGAAGAAGAGAAGCAAGAAGTGTGGTGGGGGTGGGGGGGAATTAATAGAAAATCTGAGAGGACCATGGAAGGAAAACAAGCTTGAGAAGTTGAGAGAAGATTAATTAGGGATTGGGAGAGAAAGAAGAAGGAAAGTAAGTCAGTGTTTGAGAAAGAAAAAAGAAAGAATTATGAGTATGAGAGAGAACTTAAAAAGGAATATAAAACTAAGAAGAGAAAGAGAGAGAGAGAGAGAACGAGACAGGTAATGTGAAACTAAGAAGATAAGAAAGAGGGAGAGAGTATGGGAAGACATGTTGACTGTTCATTTTTCTAATAACTGTTGAAAGATGTCTTCA
>NC_068982.1:9938887-9943887 GCF_001194135.2 Octopus bimaculoides | reverse complement strand
GCAATTGTTGATTTCATTCCTCATACTTCCACCATATCTTCTTCCAGAGCCTTACAAGTTGTCTAATGTTTTGGCATCTTAATTGCAAATGTTTCTGTCTATTGGGCATGGCATATCAACCAGGATGCACAAAGTCATGCTTGTTTCATCCTTTGGCTTTGATGACTGTATTTAGGCTTTATTGAGTATGTCTGGCTAATTTCTTTTCTTTTTATATATACATCTTCATATTAACGTAAGATTTTCCTTCTTTTCTCTACAAACACTCTATAGATGATTTGTTCATTTTTGTTTATGCAATGTGTAATCCGCATTGTGTTTACAGATTTCCCTATGTAAACAGTTGATCTGTAATGTCTCTTTGGTCCTAATGATTATTAGAGAAAGACAGAGAGTATCATTCAGTGATAGCTAATGTTGAATATCTTGCAGGCTCAAAGGCCAATTATCTTTTTCTAATTATTTCTGTAAATGTCAAATACAGTCAAGCTCAAAAGAAAACCTTTATGTGGTTGCTCAGCTTGTTAGAAACTGGCTAAATCTCTTCCAAACCAGACCATAACCAGTAAGAAAGGAAGGACACATAAAATGTGTTGTGCTAAATAAGCTACCTCTGGAATAAATAAAAGATGCGTCATATTGAAATACCTTTCATAGGTGCGAATCAATATTTAAAACAACACTAACAAATGGCTATTTGAGAATTGTTCTCTACTTATGTCTAAATCAGCAGTCCTCAATCAGAGTCCATTTGGCCCTTGGGGGTTCATTTAAAATTTTATTCTTAAAATTTATGTGTAATAAATTGTTTAGACTTCTATAATACACAAAATATTTTAGCAATTTTTTATACAATTCCTAATAATGTTTAATTATAAAAATCCAATGGGATTTTTTAAGCCATGAGGGCCCACTGAGTAAAGGAGGCCCTAGCTAAAATATGGTTGAGAACTGCTGGTGTAGCCTAAAAGTATTAACTAATTCGTCCTGGAATACAGGTTACTATAATGTTGGCAGTCGTCTCTTAAGCTAAAACTCTGTACTAGATTTATGCTTACTGTGTACTGGTTTATAAAGTTATTAAAGTTTGAGTTATAACTACAAAATTATGGGTTCTATGATGCAGTTTCTTTTATAATTCTCTGAGAGTTCTTCTTTGTGCTATTTCAATGTAATGTATTTTACTATTTACAGAGAAGTTGTCAGTTCTTTGCACAAAAAATTGGATTGACTGAATCATTAACTTGTCAGACAAAATACTTCCACTGTGTAGTTACCATTATGTTTTGAGTTCAGATTTTACCAGAATCAATTTGCCTTTCATACTTCCAGGATCAAAAATTATAATGCTAGTGAAGCAGTGATTTTCAAGGTGTTTTTTAAAGCCACAATGCATTGAATAATGTACTATAATGTTGCAGCACACCATTATATTTTTAAAATAAAGAAGGGCATCCAGCTGTAGAAACTTTGCCAAATCAAATTGGAGCCTGGGGCAGCTGCTGGCTTTCCAGACCTCAGTCAAACTGTCCAACCCATGCCAGCATGGAAAACGGATGCTAACCGATGATGAAGAGAGAAATTTACAGTTAAGGTTATTTAAAAACTGAGATAAGTATATGCTGCATTGCACTTTAATGCAAACGAATACATGTAGTCCAGTGTGATGCATTAAAAACACTCTTTTCTGGTTTTTTTTTACATCATGGCATTCTCCAATTCATTTAAAAAGATTTATTATGATAAAGAACACTGAAATCTGTCTGAGATTTTTGCTAAGAGGATATTCATTTTTATCGTAAACAAGAAAGTGTTTTCACTACCACAAGAGACAAACACCAAGATTATCTGGTCTAGTTTGCTGCTGGTTCTGTGACTGTTCTCTAACTGCTGTTTCTGCATCTAATCGGCTATCTGTCATCTGCCATCTTCTGTATCTAGTCTGATGTCTTCTGTTCACCATCCGTCCATAGTGGCTAAGATGTGTTGAATATATAGTGGTGATCTTATTCAGAAAAAAAAAAAGCATGCCAAAGATGAAATTGTTGTTAGATCTAGTTCCACATGAAGTTTTGAATGGTCAGATTTTTTTTATGACATTGGTAATATTACAGAAAATTGTGATTGCATTCTTGTGTTTTTTGTTTGCTTCAGATTTAGTGATTTGGGTTTGAGTGCTAAATATTCCTAATACAAAGTCCATTTGTAAAATCTACATAGAATACGAGTGTTTTCCAAATTAGTGCTTGGAAATGTCAGCAATAAAACACTAGCTATTAATAGTATTATGATTGTTTCTGATTTAGGCACAAAATTAGCAGTTATGAAGAAAGGTTAGCTGAATCAATAGCAGTGTACTATGTTGTATTGATTTTTAAAGGAAGACAGGTAAAGTTGATCTTGGTGAGATTTGAACTCAAAATGTAAAGATTCAGACTCAATTCTGCAATGCATTATTTTTGACACTAATATCATCAGTTTGCTGCTTGAGGAGTAGAATCATAATGGACCAATTAACTTCATAAACTAATTTTGATTATCAGTCAAAAGTACCTTGGATTGTAGGATAAAAAGATGTTTGATGAAGTGACGTCGGACAAAAAGACATAGCACCATATAACGTCATACATATCTGTGCTATTGTAAAAGCATCATTATTATAATCTTAATTAATCTTAATTAAAAGCAACAGCTGCTGTTAGAGTTTGGTTAGTGTTTCTATTATGTTAATGTAGTGGAATGGCCAGTGGCAGCATTCTTATTGTCTGATGTTCATAACTATATTACCAAAGTAAGAGAATGCCAAATCTCCGTATGGAAAATGTGTATACACACACACACACACACACACGTTTTCTATGTGTTTTCAGAAACACACTCAAATGTGTGCGTGTACTCAAATGCACACACACACACACACACACACACACACACTGACACAAATGTTCACTCTAAAAAAAGCTTACACGTAATCCTCACTAAAAGCATTTAAGCAACATCCATTTTCTTTCTTAGAATAATAAATGAAAAAAATAATAAATAAGTAAATAAAAAGTTTACTCTCTCTCTCTCACACACACACATGCAGGTATATATTTTTTATGACAAAAGATATATGTGTATATACACACACACACACACACACACACACACACACACACACACACACACACACACACACACACACATATGTATATATATACAGGGTGTTCAAAGATTTTCTCCACAGTGAATTTTTTTCATCCAAGATGTATTTCAAAAACATGTGTAGAAGACATTATTTACATTATCTACATTTGACGGATATTCGTCCTCATCTTGTTAACAACAAACAAGATGAGGACGAATATCCGTCAAATGTAGATAATGTAAATAATGTAAATAATTCCTCATCTCTTAAATATAGAACTGTATGTGTAGAAGAGTCAACTTATATATTGAAAATGAAGAACGACACTTTCAACACTTCTTATATATAAAGTTTTTTAAAAACTTGTAAATTCTAATATATTCTTTTGTAGCCTTATACCATCTTATAAGTATTTATTTTGCAATAAAATACTTATTACAGAAAGACTTTTTGAACACCCTGTGTATATTTATATATAATATCCTGAACCAATTTGGTTTCATCATTATAGAATTTATGGCAGGAAATAATTTGGTAATCATAAGTAGATTTGCAAAATTATTTAACATATATAATGAATAAATAAGATACTTCAATTTAGATCTCTCTCTCTCTCTCTCTCATACACACACACACACACACACACACATTGGTTGCCTCTTTGTCAATCGATCAGGCTATAAAACAACAGATTCTTGACATCATTTATACTGGGTGCGACATATACATTTACCTGTTATTTGAATTTAATATTTTATGTATCTCAGTTGAGTAAAGATTAAGGACTGGTGAAAGCAAAGGGGCATAATTTTGAATTGTAAATATCATGTAAAATATCATTAGTAAATGTAACAATCTGTCTGTAAACTTTCATTAATCAAAAGCTAAAACTTTTTACTTTATACAACGAATAATGGGTGAATATATATACTGCACCCAATACTTGTAATGGTAGAAAGCAGAAGACACGGATGTAAAAAAAGTAGCCAATAGACGTACATGCATGCAAACATACACACAAACGGATACTTGGATGCGACCGCATAAACACACATATACATGTATGTACATACTCATACATACATAGATGCAAACAAACATTGGCATGGTTACACATAACATGTATAAACGCAAACATACACACTTACATACATACACACAACCATTCCTATACACATACATACATATATACATATCAGGCACATGACATCAGTAATTACTCAGGGTAAGCAGTTGGTGACCTTTATGTAGTAAAACACACAAAAAAATAAGTGAAACACAGGCATGTGACTGAGTTGGAAGCATCTTTACTTCTGCCTTTATAGTGCATAAAGGAAACGTTGTTGTAGGAATGCACACAGCACACTGTACTACATCAGTACTATGCGTAGCTTAAATACCGAGATTGAAAGGCAGCAGTGAATTATGCTTACATAATCTTCAAAAAATCAAATATCTTGCATTTTATACATAGTAATCAGAGTAACCTTCATAATTTTATTGAATTAGATGCATATTTTGCCATAAAAGGGAAATGTTGTTATCGATCTATTTTATTCAAGGTAGGCAGTGCCTACCTTGCCTACCTAGGTGCCACGCTCCTCATATATACATAATGTTTGTCTTTCATTGTCTAAGAAGACCATAATACATAACAGGTATGTATGTCTGAGTTGGTGTGGCTACTAAAGCCTGTCTATGTCATGGATCCTTTCCTACATGTTAAAAACGAATGGGAAGATGGAGCACTTGGCAAACTGGGAGTTTGGGCTTTTCTGAGGGAAGGCTTATTCTCAGCAGTAATAGCAGATTTTTTTTCTCTTGCCTGCATACATGCAACTGTATATACATACATATATATATATATATA
>NC_068982.1:9926146-9938490 GCF_001194135.2 Octopus bimaculoides | reverse complement strand
GTACATGCATGCTTACATCTGTATGTATGTGTCTTCAGTTTTCTGAAATATAACAAGTAGAACTAATCTCAAACTGCCATCACTCCACCTATTTCCGATGGAATTAAATGATTCACTGACAAAGTATACTCAACAAATAATAATAATGATGATAATAATAATAACAATAATAATAATGATAATAATAATAATAATAAGGATATTTCTTATGATAACAATAAATGATAGAAAAACAAGAAAAAAATAAAAAAAATGAGAAAAACTGTTAAGAGGGAAAACAAGAGAAAGAAAAATAAGAACATTTATCTGATTGAAATGTCAAAGGCTGTTAAGAGAATTGATCCACAATGAACCAGCTGTTGAAGGTCATATACATTTACTAGCTACAGTTAAGATCTTGGGAGAGAAGAAAAATAAATAGCAAACATGGAACCCCTTCCACTACCACACACACATGCACACAAAATTATTTGTTAGGCTGTCACCAATGCTTCAATAATCCTTTATTTTGTCATCAATTGCTTAGTGAATTTACTTTCTGAACAGCTCTCTAACCTAGTCTCCTAACATTAAACGAGAGTGAAAAAAAAAAAAACACTGCCTCAGACATATTCAAATACATACAAATGCATTAGGTCAACACTTGGTGCAGTCATGTACATAATTTACATTTATCTTGATTAAATGGAATTTCATATGCACATATATACACTAGGGAAGATCTTGGATATTACTTTAGTAAGGAAATTGTTACAATCGGTTGATGTAAAATGTGTCAGCATGATGAATGGAGCAGTTTTTCGGATTTTTAACCTAGATATTTCTTTTTAGATTTCCCAGCTCTTTTTACCACCCAGATCAATAATTATGATCAATATAGCATAAGTGCATTTTTCAAATTGTCCTTTAGTGTTGGCTGCAATTTGTAGAAAGTATGGAATAAATGCCAAAATAGTTAGAAATATAAAATGCAATATAGTGCTATTTATACATCTATATTTCTGTATGTCTGTGTGTGTGAGTGTGTATATATATATGTGTATACACACACATGTATATATTATATATATGTATTCTAAGGTGAATACATATATATAATATATGAACTGGCAGAAACGTTAGCGTGCTGGGTGAACTGCTTAGCAGTATTTCGTCTGTTTTTATGTTCTGAGTTCAAATTCCACTGCAGTCGACTTTGCCTTTCATCCTTTCAGGGTCGATAAATTAAGTACCAGTTGCATACTGATGTCGATCTAATCAACTGTCCCCTCCCCCAAATTTCGGGCCTTGTGCCTAGAGTAGAAAAGAATATATACATCTACTTTGTGATGATATGATAAGAGGTACCAAGTTTTACAATTCTGTAAATGATGATAATATTTCATTAGCTTGAAGCTTATAAGCGATCACCGTGTATTGAGTACTTCTTGCAAGCTCTACTCATGTACATGCTGGTACAGCCTATCATTTTACACAGTGAAGTCATTGTGTAATTAACAAGTCTTGTTGGTAATTAATATCAGATCATTACGACCAAACAGTCCTATGAACAAAAGCATTGCCCTCTTGGTTATTATATCTAGTCATATATTAGGGACTGTCATCTAGTGTCTTCTTAATGTTTTAAGATGGTATGATGTAATTTGAGGGATGTTTGGCTGCTATTTTTTGTAGGCCAAACACCCAACTAGTTGCTCTGTCATTAGCTCATTACATTAGTTAAAGTAAAAAATGTGTTGGATAAGATTAGAAAATGCATACATTAACAAATCTTTGACAAAAGATTTGTCCTTTTACTTACCATAGTTCCTCTTTTATGATCCCTTTTCTCCACTTTAACCCTATAATATTTAAACAAGCCATAAACAGCCTGAGTATTCTACCTGTTTCATGTTCAAATAGGGCAGATCAGGCTTTTCACGCCTACTCTTCAATGTCATTCGAAAAATCAACAGTCACATCATTGAAATCTCAACGCTACAAGATAATGCATGACTAATTCAAAACAATGTGAATAAGTAAGCTTTAAATTTGGCAAAGTAATTTTAATGCTTAAGGGTTTAACTGGCCATATCTGGCCTCTCACACCTATCTTACAATGTCATTCTAAAAATAAACAATCACATCATCGATATCTCAAAGCTACATGATAATGCGTGACTAATTCAAAACAATGTGAATAAATAATCTTTAATTTTGACAGAGTAATCTGAACGCTGAAGAGTTAAAATAAGATTAAACACTGTTTATGCCTTTTACAAAACTGTTTTGAACAAAAATTTTTCAGAAGTTTACTTTATTTGGCAGTGCTTATCATGACAGTTGTTTATTCTGATAATTCTTAACACCTCAGTTTTAAGCTTTGTAAATATACATAAAACGACTTGACATTGTGTTTATTTTCTTTATTATGATAAGCTATTTCTACGAAATTGTCAATCATTGCAGTTAAGAGATAAGTTTAGTTTCTTTGAATTATTTAGAAGATTTTATTGGTAAAGATTAAGTTCTTAACTTCAGTATTGTTTCATTATTCATCATTCATGTTAATGTTCAATTCTCCATGCTTGCATGGGTTGAGTGGAGTTTATTGAGGCAGATTTCCTACGGCTGGATGCTTTTTCTGCTACTCACCCTCACCTACTTCCAAGTGAGGTAATGTTTCCTCATGGCCAGACATGTTCTTGTAGATTACTGGAAATGATTGACACTGTTTCTACGACAAGAGACACTTGTTTTCACAGCTATCATGTGATGTTAAGATGAGAATACATAAATACACCTACACCCCCCTCCCATACATGCATATACACACACTCACACATCATCATCATTTACATTTGATGGATATTTGTCCTCATCTTGTTTGTTGTTAACACAACATTTCGGCTGATATACCCTCCAGCCTTCATCAGGTGTCTTGGGGAAATTTCAAACCTGGGTTCTCATTCCTAAGGTATTTTTCAATATTATTATTATTATTGAAGTCACTGCCTGTCAAATGTAAATATCCGTCAAATGTAAACAATGTAAATAATTTCTCATCTCTTAAATATAGAACTGTATCATCATCATCTTTCATCATTATCTTTTAACATTCATTCTCCATGCTGGCATGGGTTGGACAGTTTGACAGGAGCCAGCAAGACCAGGGAGCTACACCAGGTCCCATCATCTGCTTTGGCATGGTTTCCATAGCTGGATACCCTTATGTGTGACTGGCTTCTTTCAGTTTCTATCTACCAAATCAACTTGTAAGGCTATAGTAAAAGACACTTGCCCAAGGTGCTGCACAGTTGAATGGAACCTGGAACCATGTGGTTCTAGATTCAACCAATGCCTATTGTTTGAGTATGATTAATTAATTATTTTCGTCTAAGCAGACATTACACTCGATAGCAATTTGCTGCTGATTTTTTTTCTTCTATTCTTGGTCCTTCGGTTGTATTGTCTTGTCTACTTCAGCAGACCTGGCTGCCATTAAAGAAGAAGATAATGAAACATTCTGGTATATCACAAAGAATGCATCGTAAATAGGCTGAAATAAGATTTTCATTTTCTGGGACACTGTAGTGTAATTTGTTATGGAATGGTTAAATATGTGAAGCAATGTGGTGTTGAGGGCATGTTGAGTATATTTTACTGTCCATTATTGAATTTTCTGGTCATAATCATTGCTTCTGTAATGGCTAACATTGGACTTGAACTATTCAAAACATTGTCAATCATTTAAGATGTTACTAGACATTATTATCAACAATTTAAAATTGTTATTTTGTGTGTTTGTGAGTTTTTGTTTGTTTGGATCAGGTGGTTACCTGTGTAACTGCTGCTGAAGAATTGCTGATGCATCTTAACTAGTGGTTGCCAATTTTTCTTTTAATTCTTATTCGTAGTGTACGTTAGAATTGATAAAAATATTTTGGTGCACTTTATGTATGAAGTCAAAAAAATATATTTTTGTTTGTATATGTGAGTAATTTAAACAATGAGAAACATGAAGTACTTTTTTTGCTCAATACATTCAACATAGAATTGAAGTTTGAATTTTTTTTTCCAAATTTTAAATATAATTTTATTACTTCTGTGGTGTGTCTAATTATCTTGTGACACATCGGCATACTACAGTATATCATTTGGGAAACTACTGGTCTTGGAGGTGGACACTTGTAGGCAGGTGGATAAAGCAGAATGAATTGTGTGGGTTGGTAAAAACACCAGCTCATCTCATATGTAGGTGGCCATCTAATCATAACCGTTATTTGTTTTAATATTGTTGTCATTACAATAGTTGTAGGTGTGAAAAACTGTTGAATTAATTCAAAATTCAAGTCTTACTTTCTATGCAGTTCATTAAACGTAATGGTCTGAGATATTTGAAAAAAAGACAACATAAACTTTTATCATTTGTATGAAAAAGAAAATAAGATCACAAGATGCAGCTAATATTTCATTAATGTGATAACTACACAAATAGAAGGACTCTTTTCTTGATTGTTGAAGCATGACTTTTACTGCCTGATGTCTTTTCTAAGACTAACCAATCAACTATGAAATATAAGTGATAAATATTATGTTGCTTGATTAACTGGAGCAAGTCAGCCTACAGACTTATCTAGTCTAACCATGAACAAATATTTATGGCTGTATTTGAAGTCTCACTTGTTATATCATTGATTTAACAACTTAGCCACATAGCTGTTATTCCTATTAATGATGATTTCTCAATAAAGATAATTATAACGAAGACGACGGGGTTGACAATGTAGCTGCTGGTGCTGGTGACATTGTTAATAATAATGATGTGGACATTGGAGAATATAATCGTAGTGATGAGATGTAAAGTTTCCACGAAATGAATGTGGTCTCATTTATCATTATCATATTACCCAATCCAAGGCACCTACACTCTGTGTTCACTGCGAAGCCAAATGATTTTGTGTTCAGTGTCAGGTCTCACACCTTAGGGGATATTGTTTCATTGCTGCACATTTGAAAAATCAATGATGCGTTTATATATGCTGCTCCATCAATAATACTACAATGACTCAATTCAATGATTTCAAATAATGATTTCATATATTTGTATGAAACCTCATACGTTTAAAGGAAATGAAATTGGATTCTATGATGTTCATGTTATTCTCAATGACATCATCACTAATGTAAATGAAAATTACCATACCAGATATTAAAACGAAGCCATGACAAACCAATAAGGCAACCTCTGCATGGTGGTTTAATTGCTGAATCTCACTCAGATTGCATCTAACCACTTGAAAATAGAAATAATGTCGTCCTAGTTATGCTCTAAACACTGGGGTGATCATAGGCATGATCAGCCAAGGTTTACACAGGGCTTAACAACAACAACAGCTAATATCTATTACCTGACTATGGACTCTGTCTGCCTGTCTGCAATTAAATTAATGCTAACAGGAAAACGAAAGTAGAGTTTGTCGGGAAAGTACCTTAGAGGAGTGTTCTGCATATTAACCCCTTTGGTGTTCAAATTACTTGGTCAAATGCTATGTTTATTGATTCTCATTACTTTGAATTAATTGCTTTGAGATTTTGATGTTGTGATTGTTCTTTTTATACCTAGAATGACATTACAGGGCAGGTGTGACATGCCAGATCTGGTCAGTTTGAACTCCAACAGTGTAGTGGGTGCTTTTACATGCCACCAACACTAGGGCCAGTCAGGTGGTTCTGGCAATGACCATGCTCAAAAGGTATTTTTACATGCTATCTGCATGGAAGCCAGTCCGGCGGCACTGGCAATGACCATGCGCAAATGTTGTTTATCATGTGCCACCGGCACATGTGCTGGTAAGGTAACACTGGCAACGATCATGCTCGAATGGTGCTTTTCACATGTCACCGGCACGGGAGCCAATCTGTGACCCTGGCAATGATCATGCTCGGATGTGCTTTTAATGCTCCACTGGCACGAGTGCCAATCAGGCGGTACTGTCATCGGTCACGTCAGCAATTTTTATTTTGATTTCACTTGCTTCAATAGGTCTTCGCAAGGAAATTAACAATTGAAATACACATTTCTTACATTGACCTGAGGATTTGATTTGTCACTAAAGAAGGCTTTATGTGGTCATTTCACTTTCCTAGATATAAGAAGTGTTCTTAAAAACCATACAATACCATGTTTAAAAAGGAAAGGAAGGATTCACTGAATGGTATGATCTTGCTTACACTTTGTCTGAAAGATGACTGAATGGTTGTAGTTGTAAAATATTTTATCATAGACCTATTAAAGGAATGCTAACCTTAAGCTAACTGACAACAAAAGGATATAGTGTAATGTCAAAGTTGGTAAAGAAAGGTATTACCAATGGAAGCGATCTGTAGTGGCTTATAGTGTCCTAGAATTCGGCTAATAGATTTATTCTTATTTCATATCTCGATTCTCATCCAGGATGCTTTATAGAAATATCAAATAAGGTCAGTACTTGACTGGTACTTTGTATTTTATTGACCACAGATGAAAATGAAGTTGACCTTCTTGGGATTGGAACATAGAACATAAAGCTTCACAACCATAGGCATTTCATCTGGTGTACTTATGATTTTATCAATCCCACCATCTTGGTTGAAGTATGAGTAAAAATAGTGGAAATCTTGATTATTAAAAGAAAACAAATATGTTTTGGAATTCACACTTTGGTAATCGTGTATCTCTATCGTTTATCTACAATTTCAAAAGAAGAAAGTTATTTCTTGGTGTTAGTTTTTTTCTTTGTAATTTCTTGTAAACATTTTACAAAAGATTTTTTCCATTGATATCTTAACATTATTGAGTTCTTTTACCATCTTTAAAACTTTTAAACTTTATCTTACTTTTATTCCTTTTTAGTTTATTAGTCTTAAAATTATTTTGTTAGAAATCTTTCTGTCCATACTATTAGTATTGTTATCTTTATTTTTTTTTTTCTACAATCAATAATGTTTAAGAAAGACAGGCTGATTAATTCCATTTTATGGGAGAAGAAAGAGGATAAAGGAAAAAGGGGTTTAATGATATAGTTTGTGGCCAGAATCTGAAGGAAAAGTATTGTCTTCTTTGAAAACCTTGTTTCTTTCCTTTTTATTTCTTTTACCATTTTATTTTAAATTAATATTTCCTTTTATATTTATGATTCAAAACATAAAAACAAAGATGGTAAAGACCTATTCTTTTTTGTAGCTTTGCTATCTCATTCTTTGTATATTTTTCCATTGTCTTGGAAGAAATTTTTTTTTTTCATCTTTTATTCTATAACAAACACAAAACTGATTGTTTTCTGTCAAGCAAAACCAAAACAATAGCTCATATTGATATCCCCATTTATTATTCTCACCAGAATAATTGTCAGTAACGCTATCAAAAGGAACTGATAACAACAACATCACCGCCAACAACAGTAGCATCACCTTAACAACAGCAACAACAAGAAGCATAATGTAAACAACAATAAATGAGTAAATAAATAAATAAATGTATTTATTACATTCTTTAAGAAAAATACGTTTGCCATAGTTCACAGAACTACATTTTTTTCATGTCTAATTTTGGTTTTTATTTTGCTAAACCAAATATGCGAAGCCTAGATAACAAAACAACACAATTCCATGGATAATCTTGATAAAATTTTGGTGCAAATTTAATTGGCATGTTTTGGGAATTAATGAAAAGCCAGGCAATGCAATTTTCTTCCAAAGGGAATCAAGTTAAAATAAACAAATCCAACATTTGTTTCCTTCTTTAAGAAAACAGTCTTTCACAGACAAATATTGGTAACAGATACAGAATATGAAATCTAAATAGAAAAAAGCTGCCCAGTCTTTGGTGGAAGTAGAAGATTTTTTTAATTTAAGAACTATTTTGTTGCTTTGAAACCTTTTATTTGATTGACTGGATAAAAAAAAACATACATAAAAATATTGTTAAATAAAAAAAGTTAATTTTTTTTCTCCTGAGTTTACTTTCTGAATAATTTGAGAAATAAATGAAGAAGGCTACCATTTAAATTTAACCCTGCCACAATCTTTCTCTAAAGCAAATGTTATTATAGTATTCATATAACAAAGAGAAATGTTTAGTTTTCTCTTGTAATGTTTGGTTCTCTTTCTCCATTGCCATGATATGCCATGTTATGTGGATTTATATTAGATTTGTGTGGATCAATCATATAATGGTTTGATGCTTTTTATAGATCCCTGGTCCATGCTTCATGTGTAAATCATGAGGAGGAGTCTTCCGTACAATAGTGTATTAAGATAGCATAGTGTGAATTAAGCATCGAGGGACAGAATTATTAAACTTGTTCTAAAAAGCCAATACTAAGGAAATTCAATATAAAGGAAAATAGAACAATTTTACTTTATATGAGAATATTTTGGGTTTAAAATCTCTTTATCAGGAGAAAATGGTGGATAGCAATGAACTGATATCTTTTGCACGAATAAGTTGGAAGTTGGCATTTGAAACCATGTAAAGTGATATTATTATAGTAGTCTAGAGCAGTAGTTCTCAACCATTTTTTACCTATGAACTCTTGATTTTGGTTTTATTTGGGTAAACCATCCACATATCCATTCAATGTTTAAAAAATCCTATTATATTTTTATTATTAAATATTATTAAGAATTGTATTTAAAAGATTGTTGAAATATTTTGTGTATTGTAGAAGAATAACCAATCCTGTTCACATAATTTTACCAACAAAATCTTATATGGACTTCCAATGGTCATAAGATTCCCCAGTTGAGAACCACTGGTCTGAAGTTTCATGCCAAGACATTTATCTGAGTTAGATAAGTTCCTTACTTAGAATTATGAAGATTTATATATAGAAGCTGGGTGTGCACATGTATGTGTTTCTTGGCTGAGAAGTGGCAATAAAATATCATATTGGCATAACTCCGATAAATTCTTTGTTTTCTTATCTACTAAGAAAGAAAGTAAAGAAAAGTAAAACTGAGAAACAAAAAAAAAAAAAAGAAACTGCCAGTAACCCCATAAACTAACAGAGTTTGATGCAAAAAAGAAAAGAGAAATTGGTGATTTTACATCGTGAAGCCAGCGATATCTTTACTCGTTTGGTGACTGCCTAGATAATTAAGTTTAGAGCTCGTAAATAAGTTCACCAGTTTTATAGCAGTGTTCTACCATTGTGTTTTTGGAAACTAGCAAATGTTTAAAAGTTTCAGTGCATGCAGATTTGAATTAAAAAAATGGATCTGGGTTTTTTTCATCTTTTGCTTTTATAATTCTTTTTGTGTTTTTTTTCTTGTCATTTTTACATTGTTATTTTGTCTCAGAGTTTTCTCTTTTCGGTTATTCTTAAATTCTTTGTTCCACACTTTTGTGACATTGTGCATTTTTTTATTTCTCTCTATTGTTTTTTTCTCTTTTAATCCATTATTCACTTTCCATTTTTTGTATTTCATGTAATCTGCCTTTTTTTTTCTATCTCATTCATTTCACCCCCATTTTTAGTCCAATTTGTGAGAACTACAATTAATTAAATCTTTAATTAGATCAAAAATGTGGTTCTGATAATGAGGGTTCATAATTTTATCACTGGTTTCCAGAACAGTTTGTTTATTTCATGGATTCTTCCTCAGTAGCATCCTGTTTGTTACAATATAACACTGCTCTAAGCAATGTTTAATTTGGGAATTCCTCTCAGTTTAGTTGCAATAAGAGCACTAACAACACAATACAACCTTGCCTTTACTTCTATCACTGACGATCAGCAGTGGTCACAATTATGAATGGTAGGGAAAATAAAATGGTAAGCAACAATGAGTTACCAGTATTTCATCTGTCTTTACGTTCTGAGTTCAAATTCTGCTGAGGTTGACTTTGCCTTTCATCCTTTTGGGGTCGATAAATTAACTACCATTTGCATACTGGGGCCGATCTAATCAATTGGCCCTCACTCTCCAAAAATTTTGGGCCTTGTGCCTAGAGTAGAAAACAATATATATTTGATTAATAGCAGTGAGCTGGCAGAATCGTTAGCATGCCAGGTGAAATGCTTAGCAGTATTTCGTCTGCTGCTACGTTTTGAGTTCAAATTCCACCAAGGTCGACTTTGCCTTTCATCCTTTCGGGGTCGATTAAATAAGTACCAGTTACACACTGGGGTCAATGTAATCGACTTAATCCGTTTGTCTGTCCTTGTTTGTCCCCCCTATGTTTAGCCCCTTGTGGGCAATAAAGAAATAAGAAACGTTAGCACGCCGGGCAAAATGCTTAGCGGTATTTCGGTTGTCTTTATGTTCTGAGTTCAAATTCTGCCAAGGTTGACTTTGGCCTTTCATCCTTTCAGGGTCGATAAATTACATACCGGTTGCGTACTGGGGTTGATCTAATTGACTGCCCCCCCCCTCCCCCAAAATTTTGAGCCGTGTACCTAGACTAGAAAAGATTCTTTGCTCAAAAACCATCAAACCATACTTTTCCATTCGTACTTCCAAGTCAGTGAAATTTGTTTATTCAAAATAAGTGTTAAATTTGAAAGATTTACACAGAAACAAAGAAAGAAAAAAGATGAGAAGAAAAGAGAAAAGAAAGTGGGGGAAAAAAGAAAAATGGTGGGGTGGGCGTAAAGCAGCAGAAGATGTGTGGGGTGGGGTGATGGGCCACAGTCAATGAAATAAATACCAGTCAAACAGTGTTGTTGTTTTTGTTTCTGCTGTTGTTGCTCTTCTTGTTGGTGTTTTTTGGTTATAAGTCAGGCCTTTCATCGCTTATCTTTTACTTGTTTCAGTCATTTGACTGTGGCCATGCTGGGGCACCCCTTTGAAGGGTCTTTAGCCAAACTGTTAAGTTATGGGGACATAAACAAACCAACAGTGGCTATCAAATGGTGGTGGTGGATAAACACAGACACAAAGACACACGCACATTATATGTATGTATATACATTCCAGTCATGTGCATATATATATATATATATATATATATATATAGGAGACTGTTTTCCAAAATGGAGGTGAACACCTTTACACATTTCCCCTGTGATCAGGTAGAAAAATTGTAAAGACACTAGAATATTTTCCTACTTTTCTTACATGAAACCAATGGTAGCCTTAATCCACAAATAAAGAAATTATATATCCACTAATGTGTTGTTGAGCACTCATTTCATCATTACACACACACACACACACACACACACACACACACACACACACATTTACATACATACACGATGGACTTCTTTCAGTTTTTGTCTACCAAATATACTGACGAGGCTTTGGTCAGCCTGAGGCAATAGTAGAAAGCACTTTCCCAAGGTGCCATGCAGTGGGACTGAACCCAGAACACATGTAGTTGGGAAGCAAGCTTCTTACCACTCAGTCACACTTGTACCTATATGATCAAACATGTTATAGCAGTGATCTTAACCACTATGCCATAAGCCCGTGGGCATATGGCATAGTAGTTAAGAGCATGGGCTACTAACCCCAAGATTCCGAGTTCGATTCCAAGCAGCGAGCTGAATAATAATAATAATAATAATAATAATAATAATAATAATAATAATAATAATAATATAATAATAATAATAATAATAATAATAATAATAATATAATAATAATAATAATAATAACATCAAAAAATACCTTTGGAATGAGAACCCAGGTTCAAAATTACCCTCAGACACCTGATGAAGGCAGGAGGGTATATCAGCCAAGACGTGTTAACAAGAAACAAGATGAGGACAAATATCCGTCAAATGTAAATAGGGTAAATAATCTTTGAATCTATTTGTATATTTGGGTGACTATGTTGTCCAATATTTACTGTAGCTCTATTTAGTATTTTTTGTAACTTTTGGCTGTTCAGTTTTTAATATTGGTAAATATAATGCTGATTTCTTTATGGTGTTGGTTGGCAAATATCATGTTGAATTCTTCCTCTAACTTGTATATAAATATTAGCTGTTGCTTTACTTATTGATATTATACTTATCAACATATGGCTCATTTTACAGATTTTTTACCTTTTCCAGTTTGTATTTCCAAAACTTTAGTACGTTAACCCTCTGTATTGTCAGTAGGTATTTTTTTTTTATGAATGTAGGCTAAATTTAGTGGTTGTAATATAATACATCCATTATCCATTCTTGTGAAGAACTGTATTCATATCTTAACATGAGAATACATGAATTCTTTTGAATAGTAATGTCAAACATTTGAAATGGTAAAATACCTATGGTTTTATTGTTTAATGCATTGTCTTCAAAGAAAATGGAAATAATAATGGTGAAACATTTCTTTATCTTATCAGAATTTGAGAATTACTAAAAAAAAAAAAAAAAAAAAAAAAA
>NC_068982.1:9924870-9926136 GCF_001194135.2 Octopus bimaculoides | reverse complement strand
GTTTGTTTATATCTGGGTCTAGAAATCTAGAAATATTTTACTAAATCTATTTATGAGAATATAATCAATTCCAGTCATGTGCATTGTATAACGTATGTCTGCTTGAGACAGTTGTTCTACTAAATGTAACCACAGACTTCTGAATGCACAAGCATACAGCTGTACACGTATGATGTCAAATATGGACATTTATTCTTACAAAGAAAGAAACACAAATAGTGTTGTTGTTATTATTAATATTATTATTATTATTATTATTATTATTATTATTATTATCATAATATTTTGAAAAGGATTGACGTAACTCTTCACAAAGGTAAACAGTCAAGACGAAGAGCGCTCTTTGTCTTGATTATTATTATTATTATTGAGTGAGAGAGCAGTGCATGCCATCAAAGTGACACTGGGATAAAATATACGAAGCCCAATATACCCATCATGACTACCCGTCTCATAAGGGTACACCAGGCACATGCTTCACAACCATACGTGAGCGACATGATGATCTCATATCAAGATAAACAGCACATGACCTTGCAAGTGATACCCAGTTAGAATTTTCTTCATGTTGAGTAGCCCATCTCGCTCAAAAGGTCCCTGAATAAGGTTCGTTTAAGGATGTTGAACAAAATACCCATGTTTCCAAAGGTGAATTATCCAAAGATTTCCTCTCAACACATGGCTATGATGCTCCCCCACTACTTCTGCTCGTGATCAGAGATGCACATATCATCAGCCACCAAGGGACAGGCTCAACTGGTTATGGTCAAACAACTGATAAGCAAATCTGTGGTATTAAGCAGAATATTTGCTGTAGTTCATCTTTTATACCAAGAAAAAACATGTACATGATAACACTTCCAATCAGTTAAGATCAGAAGCCATGAGAGCCACTGCCTGGTACTGCATCAGAGCATTTATTATTATTATTTGGTTTTACTCAGTTTTGGTCTTATTCCTGGTAGTATTTATGTGGGTAGTGGGTTACTACCTGTAACCTTTGATATCCACAAATTTTCAGTGGTCTTTCAAGTGCTTATAGAACCCTCCTGATAATCCTTATCCTTAAGATGTGCCCTGTGCCCAATAAAGCTGCATTTTACAATCAATCTTGCATGGGATTTCCAGTTCCCTTAAGAAGTTTTGAAGTTTCAATGGAATTGAGCCCAACACTCCGATCACCACTGGTATCACTTTTACATTACCCTCTCGCATTCCATACAGTCTTGCCATTTCCACTTTCAATTCGGAGTACTTGGTGATTTT
>NC_068982.1:9923873-9924860 GCF_001194135.2 Octopus bimaculoides | reverse complement strand
CAATATTCATGTCATTTGGTATAGCTACATCAATGATCTGACAGTATTTGTCTCTATTATTATTATTATTATTATTATTATTATTATTATTATTATTATTACTATCAGGTGCATTCACAGCTAAATAAAATTGTTAAAGAAAGATTTTTTTTAAATGAAAACCGAAGAAAGCCAAGTTGTGTACTTTGATTTCAAGAAGAGAAAACATTGACAATTAATACCATAGTTGTACTGGTATTAATTACTCTGATTCTGCTGCATTTCATTCATAAACTTGTCTTGTTTCTTCTTGTTAAATGAAATCATTATTGTAGTATGGACTTGACAATCATTATTATTTACAGGCTTTGCTTGTTCGTAAACATTGTGTAACTTTATCTTGAGTGACAACATTATTAAAGAAGCTTGTAAAGTTTGAAATTACATGTCTTCGAACTAAATGAATAATTACATAAACTGTTATTACATCAAACTTGTAATTTGGTTTCCTCAAACAGTTTCTTGGCTAATGTTATTTGTACGGGCTAAGAAAAATGATTTCTTTGCTTTTGAAAAGTGACTTTTTTGTTCACTTAACTTTGAACAAGCACAACAATTCATGATAAATTATTTAAACTGTTAAAAAGTAGTTTTTAACTGTCACCAAAGTTAAGAGTTCATATTCATTGCTATTACTTTACATTTCATTATTCATTAACTCGAGGAATAAAGCTATAAGAAAGAGATTATTAATATACTGATAGTCTCCTTTGAATTGATTAAGGGTAGTTTTGGGAATTACAAATTAAGAAAATGTCCAAAATATGCAGCGTAGAGAAAAAAGATTAGAAAACAATCAGTTTGTTTTTATTATAGATCCTTTTTAGCCTCTGGTTCAGGGGAAATTACCCGTCCTCAATAACGTTTTTATTGGTCAACTGTTGAACCTCATTGTCCTAGTGTTTCCTCTTGTCCGCGAGGTAGAAACTTAAATTTGTCTTTGTATAG
>NC_068982.1:9915256-9923790 GCF_001194135.2 Octopus bimaculoides | reverse complement strand
CTGTCCATAAGGCTGTAGCTTTCGTGGATACAAAACCATTGGTCACTCCGTGACCAGAATTTAACTTTTTGTTTTAGTCTCTCTCTCTCTCTCTCTCTCTCTCTCTCTCTCTCTCTATATATATATATATATATATATATATATATATATATATATCCTTCCTCCTACTAACATGCAATAAAGACTTATGATAGCATGAAATTATAACATTATCACTAACTACTTAGTCATGATTAGCATAAGCAAAACCGGTTGACTATGTAAATATTTTATTTCCTATGAATGTATATATAATTTTCCAGCATAAAAGCCAGGAAAATACTACTGGAAAAATTGTAATGCTGTATTTGTTTCAGTTCTGTACCATCTGACTTCTAATCTCACCAAGGTCAACTTTACCATTTGTCTTTTCAAGGTCAATAGAGTACTAATCAAAATACTGTGGTTGATGCAAGCAACTAACCTGATCCTCTTAGATTTGCTTCACTTTGACCTTGGTGGAATTTGACATCAGAATGTAAAGCTCAGTGAAAATGCGTATTATTTTATAAGTATCATTTAACGTACACTATTAAAATAAGAGCTACCAATAGTTTCTTGTCTTAAAACATGTGGTTAGGCATGTTTTTCTAACATGCTTTCTGTCTTCAAGCAATCTTTGTGCTCTGAGCACATGGCTTGTTATATTTGAAATTCAGGATGCTGATTAATGAGAAGACATGAGAAAAAGAATGGAAAGGTGGAATGAGAAGACAAAGAGTAAACAAAAATGGAAAAAGAAGGAAAAAGAAAAGAAAAGAAAGAAATTAGAGTTACGTCTCTTTTCACTGTAAAAATCATAATGAAACTAGATGTTGTTGAATAATTCAGTGGTGAGGGATCCAAAGTCTGCAAATCAAGTGCTCAATCCAGAGCGGGTAGTGTTGTTTAGCTCACTAAAAGAAGTTTGTCCATATGCTTGCATTTACTGAAAATTTCAGATCTGGAATTAAATAGTGTGGTGTAGATCAAAGAATTCTGTGACACTACTTAATTCCAGATTTGAAATTTTCAGCAAATGCAAGCATCTAGACGCTGACATGGAATTTAACTTGTGTTACCTACCAAGACTCTTTGCCTTTTCATGGCAAAAGACTAAATTGAAATTTGTTGTAGTTCATTCTTTACTGTGGTTTTATACAAAAAACAATTTTATGATGTCATATATTCTTTTGTTTCCATTTTAAGGAATGGAAACGCTTGCACGATGAGGCTTCTCTGATGACCTTCTTCTATTTAACTCTCCTTAGAGATTCTTACTACTTCATATCATTTTGTATTGTTTCCTTGATGATCATCCATAGCAATTTCTCTTCTTTCCCCACTTTCATTACAGCTATAATAGCATTGAATCATTATTTTTGAGTAGTAGTAGTAGTAGTAGTATATTAAAACCATGAAAATCTGGAGTTAAACTACTACTACTACTACTACTACTGTAGTCCCCACCCTCGTCATCCCGGTCAGTACTAATTTATTAGACTTGTGATCAAAGACATTCCTGCTTTGATGAATCCATCTTTTTTTTTTTCGTTAATCCAAGACCATATCGTCCAATTATTTTTATTCAGCTTCATGTGGTTGAGGTGGGTAGAAAATGGTTTTTCGTGACACTAGATTAATAGCTTGTATCACGATCAGGATTCTCACCATCCTTATGCTTGTCATCCTCACCACCAACATCGTTGTTGTCATCTACAGTCTCATCATCATCATCATCATTGCTTTCTGTTTGCTTTTCCATGTGTCTAGAATCTAAATGGAAAGCATTGTATTCATAAGAGGTATCTGAGGCAATGCTTTGCAGTTAGAGGCTCATCAATTTGCCAAGTCTTTTATCCACCTCTCATGAAATACTTATCCTAAAACTGGGATACACATGGCAGCTGTTTAATTGTGTGTGTGTGCATGTATAATTCTAGTATTTTGTATACAACACTACTAGTACAGTTTAGTACCCTGATAGTCCATTGTGTATCAAATTCACAGGTCTGTTTTGCTGCAGTCAAATAATGGCAATTATTCCTCATAGAAGTTTGTAACAATATATCTTCTTATGTTAATGCAGTCTTTAAGATTATATTAATGAGACAAAAATGAGATTATATGAAACTGATGTCTTTTACTGAGACAAATAAGTTAGAAGAATTGTTACTCAACCCCAAGTCAGCCCTTACAAAACAAGACATGATGAAAGGCATTCTTGGGGTAATTCTGTATATCATGGCTGCATTGTACAATGTGTAACTTTCTCTGTTTACCACAATCAGGTACACTTCGATGGAAATTTGGCTGCTTTGTCTAGCTTGCTGAAGAACCATACAGAGGCTCTCACACTGTCTCATTAAAAGTATTATTTAGTCATGCTATTCTTATCTGTGACACTCATAAGAGTAATCGATACAAAATATTATACAGTAAAGTCAAAAGTATTTGAAAACAATCTGTGGTCTAAATTTAACTCTACAAGAAAATACTGTAATTTGTATGATAATTAACAATGGCCAAAGAATATAGAGAAGGTCACTGCTGAAAATTAAATCCTGTGGTTGATGGATGCAACTTAAAACAGATGGTATGGTAAACAATTCCATAATTCATGAATAACAGATGGCAAGCAAATAAAAACTGCTCACACCAGTTTTAGTAACCTCCAGCTTGATGATGACAGTTTCAAAGTCTACATAATTGATACTTAACTAATTGTATGCTTTGTTTACCTAGATTGATTCTAGAATATTGTCAATATGTCTGCTTTTGGTTTTGCATTTATTTTTTTTTTTAATTATCCATTGTAATTTGTCTGTTTCATTTTGAAATGTTTTTCTCATTCATTTTTAATATCCACATTCTTGCGGTTTCCATTTTATGTGTCTTTTCATTTAGGAAGTTTAAGAGGTTCCTTTCTTTTCTCATTGAAATTTTCATCATTGTACATTGAAACACTTGTGAGTTATCTCAGTTTGGTTAGGCCTGTTTTGTATTATCATCATTCAGTCAGTTTCAGACGTTCTGATATTATGTTTGTGTCATTTTACTTCAGTGCTAAAAGTTCGTAATATTTTTATATAAAGAAAAAAAAACAATAACCAACACAAGAATAGTAAATTTAATGACCATTATATGTCAAATTATTTTCGAAACACATCTCTAATGATATCATTTGAATTTATGTTTAAATTTTTTTTTTTTTTTCTGATTGCAGATACGTCAAGATTTAGAAAATTTTCTATCAGACAACAATTAATCCAGATAGCAAAAACAATTTGTATCTAGATAAGAAACATTTAAAAATTTTCAATAATGGCGGCATTTATTGCAAAACAAATGGTTGGAGACCAACTGAAGTCTGTGAAAGGTAATCTTTTTTTCATATTATTTTGTTTCTCAGTGAAAATGTATATTATTTAAATATTTTTATTCTAAAAATATTAAAATTTTATCATTGTGGTATTTCATTAACTTTACTTTAATTTTTCTTCTTATATTTTTGCAAATATTGTAACTGATAAAAAAAAGAAGAAATTATGATACTGGACTGAATTCATTAACGTATATATTTTTACCCCTCTAGGTTGTGTGATGTGTACTTGTTAGCATTAATTTTGCATACCATTGATTCACCCAGTTATTGAGTGAATTAATTTAACTATACCACTTTTCCCTCAGTATTTAGTCCTATAAATATAGAAGTGAATTACTGCTGAGTTTTCAGATATGAGTTCTTGCAATTGGTTGGAAAGTGAAATATTTTATGGTTAGATATCACATCTATTATGGTTGTTTTGTTGTAAGATATTTTGGTTCCTATTTTCAATTTATGATCTGTTGGATGGTTGAGAATAAATTTTACAAATATTTGAAAGTTCAGTGGTTATTTGGAAAGGAGAAACGCCTATTCCAGTAATGTAGAAATATCAGTACATAGAGAAAAAGCCTTATAGGATAATGATGATAAAAAAAATGAATAAAAAAAACTATATCAATGTACAAAATAATAGAAGTTGTTTCTAGGTAACCCTTTTGTGATTATATTTCTAATCAATAGACTGACTACATTTTAATTATAGTTAGCATAATGAAAATTTTGGAGATGAAGGTGGAATTACAGTAGAGATGGATTCAAATTTTACTAGGATATAAGAGGTTAAAGTCAGGGTCTGGAACAGGTTTCATGCCATAAAGAAAATACATAGCTACTTGCATTATATCCACATCATCTGTTAACATCCGTCTGCCATGTTGGCATGGGTTGAATGCCTTGATAGAATCTGATGGGTGGAAGGAATATACCACCCTCCAGTTGTCTGCTTTGGCATGGTTGGATGTCCTTCCTAATATTCACCACTTTACAAAGTATACTGAGTGCTTTTTTTCAGAGCACCAGTTCCAGCAAAGTTCCAATATTGCTTGTTTTAGTAAGACATATATGTTTCTATATTGGTATATATCATGAATTGTTCTGACCAACAGAAACCGCATGGTAACAAGGACTTGGTTGATGTTTTAATTTAGACATGAACACTTTAGTCCAGGTTGTCTCAGGTGGATTGAAATCCAAACAGAAAATGCAACAAATATTACTGACTATAACTTCACATATCTGTATGTGATTTTCTGACATTGAGAAAATTGGACATATTTTATTTGAAAAAATTTCTAGTGCAGTCAAATGTCTATTTTAATATCAACTTTACAAACTTATAAAGAAATTGCGTATATTTCTTACTTTATATTAGTTTATGTAAATCTTGTTCAGAGACAAAACACAATTGCTTTGTCAAGTTTTAATCCATAATGTAACTTGTTAATTTTTCGGTTATATTAGTTACTTTAGGTCAACCATTGAATATCTTTGACCAGTTGTTTATTGTGTCCTTTATAATCAATAACCATCAGGCCACCGGTTAAGCTTTAGCATAGAGTTTAAGTTCTAAAAATAAAATTGATGTTGTAATTATTTTTGTGACATTTTCTTGCAAGACAAATTGCTGCCATTAGTGTAATATGTCATGCCGAAATTCACAGAAGTTTCCTATCTGAAATGTAAATGAGTTCCTTTACTAAGAATTCTGTCATCTAATAGTTACTTTATATTGATAAGACCATCTTTATTTACTATCCCTATTTTTTTTTTAATCAGCACTTCAAATACTAAAATAGATTGAAAATCTACAAAGGAAAAGCCATTAGTTCTCTGACCTCTGGCTGTTTTTCCGCTATTAGATGTACGTCTTCGATTGGTAATCAAGTTGAAATATCTTATCTTACCAGTGATTGATTCTATGGCTTTTCACTTTCACTTTACTAATGAATCTATTCATCACCACCATCATCATCATCAACATTCTCACCCTTATCATCAGCATCATCTGCTTCGCTTTTGTCAATGGTTTTCAGATTACAGTCCATCACAGTTCCTGCCCTCATTTTGATTTTCTTTACAAGCGTATTTCTCGCCTTTGTAATTCTATTCAAGATCATCATCACCACCACCATCACCACCGTAATCGTCATGATCCTTCTCCTCTTCATCATTTCTTGGTGCAATCATCATGGTCATCATCATCCTTCATTAATTTTATTCCCCATCTTCCTTAGTCTTCTCTGCCTCCTTTCCTTTTATCTGTTCCACAAGATCACATTTCAGAGTTCATCTACTTTTTACACAGCTGTAATTAATTACACATTAAACATTTTTCACTTTGTGTTATCAGCATAAGAACCTTCACATGGCCAATCATCCTGCTAGAAATATCAGTAAAATCTCCTTCACTATCTTAAATACTATCTTAAAAATAAAGAATAAATATATTAGAAACTGTATTATATATATATATATATATATATATATATATCATTTAAGTCTGTTTATGTGAAATATTTTTGAGTGCACTCGTAAAAGCTCTTATGCTATTTATTCCGGTTATTGCTTATTCTTCTCATCTTCTAGAGTAAATTTATGGGAAAGTTATAAGTCTGGTGCCAGTAATAACACTAATGCAACTTTAGCCTGAGGAGATGAACACATGTATTAACCCTTTCGTTACTGTATTTCTGTTGAGATGCTCTGTTTTTCTTTCAATTACTTTAAATATAACAAAGAATTTAGTAAAATAACTTAGTTATCATTCAGCTAGTGTTAGGAACATAAATTGTGACTAAAGTTTGGTGGCAGATTTTAATTCAAAACTTATGAAAACAAGACATTTGTACTACAGAGCCAGAGGCGGTTTCAACCAGGTTGGTAACGAAAGGGTTAATATTCCCCTTAAAACTCATGGGTTTTGCAAATCATATTTGTAATATACTATGGATTGGGAATACAACAACTAAAGAATGGAGTCTATTGAAACATATATAGTAATGCCTTAGAGTATTTACGAATTTCCATCCAAAGTTTTTGTTATTACTATATATATATAATATATATACAGTAATATATAACGGTTTGCAGCTGTTTGCTCAACATGTATGAATTGGACACCTATTTTGTATATCTTTAACTACCTCTGAAGAGATTCGACTTTCAAATAATTTTTAATTTAATTTAATTAATTTTCAGAAGCTCTGGAATGGAAACAACTGTATGAGATGTTTGTCGATTTTAAATTAATAAATAATAATTTATTAATGACCTCTCTATTTTCTCATCTTATATATACATATACACATATATAAAATTCGATTAGAGGTTATGTTAGCCTCATGAAGGTATGGTGCCATTCAAGGAAATACTGGTTCAATACCTAATATTTTGGTGGGAATTGACTTCCATAAAATAATAGACATGTATATAAAACCTGTAGTTTATTTTCATATAAAGGAAGAACAAGAAAATGGAGATTGGGAAGTTAATAAGAATTTATTATCAACAACAAATCGAATATCATATTTGATTTGTTGTTGATAATAAACACTTATTAACTTCATGATTTCTATTTTCTTTTTCTTATATATAAATATTTTATATAAAATCTTAAAAAACAACATGTCTATAGTTGTAATATCTGTGGTGATCAATTTCCTTAGTCAGGGTTAATCTGAGTTTAATTACAACAAATTTATCTCAATATTCTCAATAATTGGTCTAATAAAAATCACCTTTGTCACAAACATATCTAAAGATGCTGAAAATGTGTTTTGAAGTTGACCAATTACAATGCCAGAAAGCATTTTGCAGCTAAAGAGTATCAATTTGGAATATAAAGTCATTTACCATTTTCTTTAAACTGCAAACACTTTTCTGGATTTCCTCTCTTCTGGCATTCCATCAGTTACGATGACAAGGGTTACTTATTTCTTTATTGCCCACAGAGGGGACAAACAAGGACAGACAAAGGGATTAAGTCGATTACATCGACCTCAGTACGTAACTGGTACTTAATTTATCGACCCCGAAAGATGAAAGGCAAAGTCGACTTTGGCGGAATTTGAACTCAGAACGTAAAGACAGATGAAATACCACTAAGCATTTCGCCCAGCATGCTAACGGTTCTGCCAGCTCAACGCCTACGATGACAAGTGTTTCTGTTGGTCTGATCATCAGAATAAACCTGCTCATGAAATTAACATGCAAGTGACTGAATGCTCCACATACTCTTAATGTAGCTCTCAAGGAGATACAGTGTGACAGAGGTTGTGACAAGATTGGCCCTCTGAATTACAGGTATGACTCACTTTTGCCATTTGAGTGAACTGGAGCAACATGAAATAAAGTGTTTTGCTCCAGGACACAACACGCCAAAAGGTATTGAACTCATGATCTTTATAGTTGGGAGCCAAGTACCCTAACAACTAAGCCATGCACCTCTAGCACTTAGACCATAGGTTCTCAAAGTGGGTGCTACTGCCACCAGTGGGCATTGAGAGGGTCCAGGTGGGGCTGGTGTCTAAGGGGGAAGTGCAGATAGGAGGGTGGCAGTAGAGAAAAAGGAGGTATTGAGGGGAAGGCAATAGGTTGGGGGACGCTATGAATTTATAATATTATTATAGTATTGTATATAAATTATATAATATTATATTAAATATTAAATGATTCATAGTATATATATAAATTAGTAAAATATAAAATATTTATTTATACATAAAAATAGGGTTGAACCTGAAACCATGTGGTTGGGAAGCAAGCTTCTAACCACACAGCCATGCCTGCATTTGTGAATTACTTAATTCCTCTTATGTAATTATCTTGTATGTGGAGGCGCAATGGCCCAGTGGTTAGGGCAGCGGACTCGCAGTCGTAGGATCGCGGTTTCGATTCCCAGACCGGCCGTTGTGAGTGTTCATTGAGCGAAAACACCTAAAGCTCCACGAGGCTCCGGCAGGGGACGGTGGCGAACCCTGCTGTACTCTTTCACCACAACTTCCTGTCTCTCTTGTGCCTGTAATTCAAAGGGTCAGCCTTGTCACACTGTGTCACGCTGAATATCCCCGAGAACTACGTTAAGAGTACGCGTGTCTGTGGAGTGCTCAGCCACTTGCACGTTAATTTC
>NC_068982.1:9908260-9912479 GCF_001194135.2 Octopus bimaculoides | reverse complement strand
TATACGACGAGCTTCTTTCAGTTTCCGTCTACCAAATCCACTCACAAAGCTTTGGTCAGCCCAAGGCTATAGTAGAAGGTATTTGCCCAAGGTGCTATGCAGATTTTCCAATATAGGCATATGAATGTGTATTTGATTTATGCTCTTTGTTTGGTTGTTATTAGTAAGAGCATCCTAGTAAAGAAACCATGTCAAGTTAGACACTGGAGGATGGTGTAGTCCTCCAAATTGTTTGTTTCTGTCTAATTGTCCAACCCATGCTAGCATTGAAGATGGGCATTAAATAATGATTGATTATGACACACACACACACACACACACACACACACACACACACACACACACATACATATATATGTATACATACACCTGCACACACATATACACACAGAAGAGTGCATTTCTTAATCTTCCATAATCCTCACAATAAGCTTCTTAGGATAATTTTCAGATGGTAGGTATTCACTTCAACTACTGTAATATTTGCTGACATTTCATTTAATTTACTTGTGTAAAGAAAGACACACCAGCACTGCAGTCTTGCAAACTAAAATACTTAAGAACCATATCCACATCTACACACACATATACACCACTTATATTTGCTAATACACATTGTCATGTATTGTACCCCTGCAGCAGAGTGATGACCCTACAATGAAAGTGTTCCCTATCAAGTGTGAGTTCTCCAGCTGCCTTTCCACTTTTGTCTAAACACTGAACAGCTCGTGCTATTGTCCATCCATTGTGTTCTTTGCCTCCCTCTTGATCGGCTACCCTCTACTCTTCCTTCCATGATAATGTTTGCCAAACCCCTACTTCTTTGAATATAACCATAATAGATGACGGCCAGCTGCCAGAAACATTAGCACACCGGGTGAAATGCTTAGAGGTATTTCATCTGCCTTTATGTTCTGAGTTCAAATTCCGCAGAGGTTGACTTTACCTTTCATCCTTTCGGAGTCGATAAATTAAGTACCAATTGCATACTGGGGTTGATCTAATTGACTGGCCACACTCCCCCAAAATTTCGGGCCTTGTGCCTAGATTAGAAAAGAATGTAACCATAATACATAAAGTTTTATTTTGTCACAATGTTCAGGAGCTGTTGTCTTTCACCTACTTGTTCAAAAATGGGAAAGGAGCTCATCAGGGTTGTATTCTTTCTCCATACTAATACATACATACAAGTATTTATATATAGCGATGATGATGATATATATATATATATATATAGCCCTTTCTGTATCAGACTACTTGTATCATAACACTGAGCAAGAAGGAGATGAACTTTTAGTCATGATAGGATGCTGTGCTATTTCAAATATATATATATATATATATATATATATATTCATGAAATATCTGAACCATATATTGTTAAATCAACTGTAATGGAAAAAATAAATGTAATACCATAACTTCCATCATTAGACTTACTCCATGTGTATGCGTGTGTTTGTGTAAACCATTGGAGTAACCATGATGTTTTGGCGATCTGATGAGCAAGCTTTCTTGTATTGATTTGTGAATATGCAATGGTATTGTATAATGCTGAGCAATGCATATCAATGTAAACACATAAATATATAAGACTGATATGATGTATGACATCTTGTCATCACTGTTATATCTGAACTGTTATAATATCAAACATTCCTGAAGGCAGCAAGGGTGGCAGAAACATTAGCATGCCAAGCAAAATGCTTAGTGGTATTTCGTCTGTCTTTATGTTCTGAGTTCAAATTCCACTGAGGTCGACTTTGCCTTTCATCCTTTCGGGGTCGATAAATTAAGTACCAGTTGCTTACTAAGGTCAATCTAATTGATTGGCCCCTTCCCTGAAAATTTTGAGCCTTGTGCATAGAGTAGAAAAGAATATCGTCTGTTCCTAATGTTCTCTTATTATTCTCCAACTGTGTATCTTCCACGTTATCTCTATTCAATAATTCCTACGTCCTGTACACTATGACTGTGCATATGACACTCTTCCCAGACTGTTCTGCGCATGCTCATTTATACTAACTAGGATAGTTCATTTAGCCAATCACGGGGGTGTACAGATTTCCCATACAACAAAGACCAAAAGTGATTTTACACCAATAATCTATTATTCTGGTGTCGTGTAAGTAGCACTTTTGATGCAGCCAAGGAAAATGCACTGGTGCCACATAAAAAGCATCCAGTATACTCTATAAAGTGGTTGGCGTCAGGAAGGGCATCCAGCTGTAGAAATCATGCCAAAATGGACACTTGGAGCCTGGGGCAGCACTCTGGCTTGCCAGCTCCTAGCAAACAGTCCAACCCATGCAAGCAAGGAAAACAGACATTGAATAATGATATGATGACGATTTTCGTAGAATCTTGTGGTTAAACTGAAAATTCTGTTAGCAAATAACAGCATCTGGAATAAAATCATTTAACGACTACATCCAAAATCACACAGATTTTAACATTAAACTTTACTGTTACATAATGGGTCAGGTTCACATTTCATGTATCTGCTAGCATTGGAAACTAACAAAACTCCCATTAACAAAGCAGACAGACAAAGCTCTAATTAATTATACTGTACTTGGTTTTTTTTCCCCTCCTACTTTCTCTATGCTGTAAACTAAACTGTCCAATGATGGTTATTTATAGTTGGGCCATAGGCTGGACCAGGGTCATTTAAGTGCATTGGTCATTAGTACAGTCATGCACTGGTGAGGAGACACATACTCTTTCATTCTCCAGCTGTCAACTCAACTGAATGCAATTTTCATAAATATAATTTATGACCACATGCTTAAACATACACATTCATACACCCCACCTCACAGATGAACACACACATTTATACATACACATTCATACAGCCCTCCTCACAGATTAACACACACGTTTACACATACACATTCATAGGCCCCTCCTCACAGATGAATACACAAATTCACTCTTGCCACACACAAACACTGACTTTCATGCATGTTTAAAATTTTAAATCATGACTGGTTTTTAGAAGGTATTCTTTTGTATGATTTTTATCTTATCCTAATCAGTTGGGAGCCAAGCAAAGAATAGTGATTACTTTATTTATTTTATAATTATGGGAGGATGTCTTTTATATTATTTACATCATTTACATTTGATGGATATTTGTCCTCATCTTGTTTGTTGTTAACACAACATTTCGGCTGATATACCCTCCAGCCTTCATCGGGTGACAGTAATAATTTCATCCTAGAAGTAAGTGAACACAAAGTCTCCTGGACTTGAACACAGTGCAGCACCAATAAAAATCTACATACTATCACCGTTACTCACTCTCATCTGGCTATTTTATTTGTTGCCCCATCATCTTGGCTGTGTGAAGACCTTTTCAGTCTTACAGCTTCTGATATTTGATAAGGTTTGTTTTGTCATTCAAACTGTTATTTATGTTATTTTGTAACAGAATATTCAGTCAAGAATAACATTCTATAGAATTTCAACACATTTATATTGTTTTTCATTCTAAATTATATATATTTTGTTATTATTTTCTCTAATATTTAAAACATTAATTTATTATATTTATCTTTCTGTATGGCTTTGAAAAGAAAAAAACAAACAAACAAACAAAAGATATGGTTCCTACTTAAATATCAGACTTATTGTTTTTCATATTTAATATCATTATTGATTTCTATAATACAAGTAATGAGATTTGTACAACAGAGGGTTGGTTGTTGCTGTTAGTAATGCCACTGATATAGTTGTTGTGTTGGACACAGTAATCTTATTATTTAAAGCAATTAACAAAAATAGCTTACATTTCTTAGCTTCAACTATAGCCACCCACACACGCACATACTGACTGATATATATATGATGACACATAAAGCTGTAACAGAAATTGTCAATAGAAGGCACTGGATAAGACAAAATCTGTGCTGGACATACACAGACACACACACACACAATACATACACATCATCATCATCATTTAATATTCGCCTTCCATGCTGGCATGGGTGGGACCATATATATATATATATATATATATATATATATATTACCGCCTGACTGGCCTCCGTAGGATTTTCGAGCGAGATCGTTGCCAGTGCCCCTGGACTGGCTTGTGCGGGTAGCACATAAAAGACACCATTTCGAGCGTGGCCGTTGCCAGTATCGCCTGACTGGCCTTCGTGCAGGTGACACGTAAAAGCACCTACTACACTCTCTGAGTGGTTGGCGT
>NC_068982.1:9903493-9907581 GCF_001194135.2 Octopus bimaculoides | reverse complement strand
GGTGTAATTATAAACAGGCTCCAATCTGATCTGGCAGAGTTTCTACAGCTGGATGCCCTTCCTAACGCCAACCACTCCGAGAGTGTAGTGGGTGCTTTTATGTGCCACTGGCATGAGAGCCAGTCAGGTGGTACTGGCAATGGCCATGCTCAAATAGTGTTTTCACATGCCACCTGCACAGGGGTCAGTCCAGCGGCACTGGCAACGACCACGTTTGAATGTTTTGTTCACCTGCCAGTAAGGCGATGCTGGTAACGATCATGCTCAAATGGTGCATTTTATGTGCCACCGGCATGGAAGCCAGACAGCTGCTCTGGCAATGATCACGCTTGGATGGTGCTGTTAGCGCTCCACTGACACAGGTGCCAGTCATTGAATTTGGTTCAAATATATATATACTTGGAAATGGATGCTTGGTGTTCAATCAAATAATAATATAAATAATATATATATGTATATACATATACACATATGCATATATGGGTACAGAACGTCACCCATGGTAAACAACATGAAATACGAAAACAAATGAGTTCAATACGCAAACAACGAGAGAAACAAATGTAAAATAGGACACGTAACACAAAGAACGACCCTTCATCAGTTGTCGGCTGTCTATCTACTCCTCATTTCGAACATTAGACTACTGACAACTGATGAAGGGTCGTTCTTTGTGTTACTTGTCCTGTTTTAAATTTGTTTCTCTTGTTTGCGTATTGAACTTATTTGTTTTCGGATTTCATATTGTTTACCTTTGGTGACATCCTGTACCCATATATGCATATGTATATATGTATATATATGTCTTTCTTTATATTCTGAGTTCAAATTTCGCCGAGGTCGACTTTGCCTTTCATCCTTTTGATAAATTAAGTACCAGTTGTGTACTGGGGTCGATCTAATCGACTGGCTCCCTTTCCAAAAATTTTGAGCCTTGTGCCTAGAGTAAGAAAGAGTATATATGTTTGCATGTGTGTATGTAGGTACATATGTATGTATATATATATATATATATATATATATATGCGAGTAAAAATAAATACAAAAAAGGTGGGTTTTTTTGTATGATTGTGTATAGAGGAATATATTATTTTGCTTAAAAGAGTTCCAACACTGTCTGTTTTTTATGTTTTATTTATATTCCTGCAGAACTAATGTGGGGTATAGAATATGGAATATACAATATATAATATGATATACAATATACAATATAAAATAAAATAAAATAAAAATGGATGGCACCATGAAAGAAAGTATTGAATGTAGATGAAATATTGAGTGTTCAATATAAAGGATCAAATATATAAATATATAAATATAAATATATATATATAAAGGCGACTCGAGTTTCAGGGCTATTTCCCTTCGTCATGGCCGGTATGACAAAATCTCAGGGTAGCATAAAAATTTAGAAACTCTTTTTGCTACCATTGGTCTAGCAAGAAGAAAAAACTAGTCAGTAGACTATATATTATTCATATAAATACATACAGTGTACATTTAAACACATAAGAGAGATGTCCATGATAAGACATCTAACCCGCTAGAAGGAGCAGGTAAATGTTTCTATTTTTCATTCCCTTTCGAAATTATCCCTAATTGTGGTTTGGAGTTTGACTGCTCCTTCTAGTTGGTTAGATGTCTTATTATGGGCATCTCCTTTATGTGTTTAAATGATGATGATGATGGTGATGATAATAATGTAGATGGTGACGATGATGATAGTGATGATGATGGTGATGATGATGATGATGAAACAGCTTAAATCTTTAGATTTGCAGATAAAGATCATTGTCAAATGAAGGTTTTTTTTCTATGGTATACCCGTGTGTGAGCCCATTGATTTATTGAACATACGCAACGATAATAGAGGGAGTTCTTATTAGTCTAAGTGAAAATACATGAAATAGTAGCCTGGTGTAAACATAACAAAAAATTACACCAAACGCCTGATACAAAAAGAAATCTTTCATTATTTGCAATAAAGAAAATAGAAGTATGATTTGTGGGACTGCATTATACTAAGGTGCCTTGTAATGTGTAAACAGCACTTAGTAACAAGTAAGAAATCAGTTGGTGCCTTATGTGGCCTACGCTGCAGAAAATTAGCAAACGGCTTGTCTGTGCACATTCATGATCATTTTTCTATTTGTCATCCACAAAACGAACGAACGAAAACGCTTTAGGGATGAATATGAATTGAAATCAAAAGACCATAAATCATACAAATATTACAATAAATGAAATGTCTTGTGTAAATGTATTCAGAAAGTTGTCTTACAACACCTGTTGAAATCTCTATCAACAGTTCTCTTTTGTCTAATATACAGACATTTTATATATCCAATGTCTTAGATAAAATGATGGATGACAAATTATACGTTGGTTATTTATAACACGTCTTGTCAGAAATTTATAACTTTTGATTTATTGTAATTCTAGATCAGTTATTAGCATGTTCCTTATTTGCAATGCTGTATGGGAGTGAGACATGATGTTTGAGAGAGAGAGATAGAGAGAGAGAGAGAGAGACAGACAGACAGAGATAGAGAGAGAGAGAGACAGACAGACAGAGAGAGAGGTGGAAATTTTGAGAAGGACAGAGAGAGCGATGGTGAGAGAAATGTGTGGCGTGAGGCTGTTTGATAAGAGGTAGACTGAGGACTTGATGGGGATGCTGGGGTTGGTGGAATCAGTGGAATGGCTGGGGAGGGCGAATGGAGTGCAGTAGTATGGGCATGTGTTGAGGGAGGGATGAGGAGCATGTTTTGAAGAAGGTGCTAGAGTTTGAGGTGAATGGATAGCGAAAGCGAGGTAGACCAAGGAAAATGTGGAGGGGACAGGTGGAGGAGATTGGGAGGGTTGGCTTGAGAAGGGAGGATTCCCAAAACCGGGTGAGATGGTGTGAGGGCGGTTGCTATGGCATTGAGGTAGATCTGGCCACCCCTGTTAATGGGGACAAAACCCAGATACAAAATGATGGACGGATTTATATTTCATTTGGTAAACAATGCTGGCTTTAGTTACAGGCTTCCTATGACCCAATCATTAGTTCACTGTGTTTCTGCCAAAGAGACAAACAGACTCATAATGTGCTTCTGTTACTCAGTGCTAAATAAATACTGTGTGAAGCATCACTCAGTAAACACCGATTTATTTGGGTTCCATTTTTTTATTTACTTTCCTTCACAATTTTTATATATATATTTTTTTGCCAATAGACATCCATGTAGCCTATAGAAACAACATACATATACACACATGCATGGGCTCACACACACACATGCATGAAATCACGCACACACATGCGAGTGCATGTGACAAGCTTCTGAATAGTTTCTACACGTTGGTCTCATTCTCAAAATATTGATCAACATAAGGTTTTAGGCTTTGATAAATGACACTTGCCCAATGCCATGGGACCAAGTCAAGAACTATCCAGACCAAAATCCAGAACTCTGTGGTTGTGAAATGCACAGCCATGCCTCCATCTCTAACCATGCATTTTAAGCTTTAGTACAAGAGTTGTGATTCTGAATTCTGCTTTTAGCAAAGTCTAGTATATTCTATGCTTTTAATTCCATTCGTTTTGCTTGGTATCTCTCAGCTGGCAGTGGGTCATGTGATAGAGCCCCATCCTAGCCAATTCAGATACGCTGTTAGTGTTTGCTGTTTTATCACTTACAGTTGTTATTTTGAGCTAGACAGGGTTAGTTCTACCCTCACTCTTAATAGGTTCTGTAAATTACAGAAATGTTGTGTAAAAAACAATTATATAACTTCTGCAATATGTACACCCTGCCATCTTATGCTAGCCTGGAAAAATATGAGATGGTCATTACAGAAATACCTTCAATGACAGGTCTGTTCAATTAGTGGTTGACCAGTGGCTAATCAACATAAATAATAATAATTTAAAGCAAGAGATACTAAGATATTTGTGACTTAGTATCTTTGCTATAGACATATTATTGCATGATGTACTGAGTGCACAATAGGTGAACCGTGATGTACTGAGTGTGTTATAGTTGAACCGTGATGTACTGAGTGCACAATAGATGAACCGTGATGTACTGAGTGTGTTATAG
>NC_068982.1:9901404-9902860 GCF_001194135.2 Octopus bimaculoides | reverse complement strand
GATGTACTGAGTGTGTTATAGTTGAACCGTGATGTACTGAGTGCACAATAGATGAACCGTGATGTACTGAGTGTGTTATAGGTGAACCGTGATGTACTGAGCGCACAATAGATGAACCGTGATGTACTGAGTGTGTTATAGGTGAACCGTGATGTACTGAGCGCACAATAGATGAACCGTGATGTACTGAGTGCATGATAGTGAACCATGATGTACTGAGTGCACAATAGGTGAACTGTGATGTACTGAGTATGTTATAGGTGAACCGTGATGTACTAAGTGCACGATAGGTGAACCGTGATATGGCAAGGGATTACTGTATATTTTTTTTTAAGCTAGTGAGCTGGCAGAATTATTAGCTTTCTGGCATTTTGTCCATCTTTATGTTCTGAGTTCAAATTCTGCCAAGGTGGACTTTGCCTTTCATCCTTCCAGGTCAATAAAATAAGTACCAGTTGAGTACTGGGGTTGATGTAATCACCTAACACCCTCTCTCAAAATTTCAGGCCCTGTGCCTATTGTTGAAAGGCTTAATATATCTATTATCTAGCTGATGAAATTCTTTAACGCCTGCATTTCCTGGGACCATATTTCATGCTCTTCATTTGATTTATTCTACAACTTATATATCTGTAATGAGAAATTAGTTCCTGTGTTTTCTTGGCTAGTTGTCAGCTTGTGTGTGACATGCATACTGCAAGTATATTTTCAATGTATATTACGTGCATTGTATTTTGAATCTTCTGTCCCACCTAATTCACTATCATAATTTATCCTTCACATTATATGCTTTTAGATAACATAAATCATCTCATCTGCTTCACTAATGCAAATCCTGTAAAAGTCAACTGTCATTGTTCTTGGATTAAGAAAATTGACTCTCTTGTAGTTATTGTTAAGTCTGTCTGTTTTATTAAAACCCATGGTATGGAATTAGGTGATAGAAGAATTCTTCAGTTAGATAGTCTAACCATGGCCATGACATTTATATCCTAAGATATGCTGTCCTGAGATAATAGCACTGTGTATGCAGAGCAAATATCTTATAAGCAATAGGTAATTTGTTAAAAGAAACTTATTTATTATCTTGAGCAGATACAACATCTTCATAAATGTTACTAGCTCAAACCTAGTAATAAGCTTGTAGTTAACAGAGAAAATGTACTTTAATAAATTATATTTCAATTCTTTTTTGAAAAAGCTTTATCTTCTCAATGTATATACATGTAGCATGTAGTGTGTATTCATGTATGCATATATATATATATATATATGTATATATATATATATATATATATATACTTCTAATATAGGATAAAAAAATTTTTTTAAATCTCATCAAGTGGCCAGCATATATTCATAGTAATGTATATTGTACGTGCTGATTGACGATTTAAAGTCTATTTCTCAGCATATTGGCATAGTAATTTTTTTCTTTTGCCCTTATTTATAATTG
>NC_068982.1:9894469-9900751 GCF_001194135.2 Octopus bimaculoides | reverse complement strand
ATATATAAGTTCAAAAAAACAATAACAAAAAAACAACAAAACAACAAAGTGAGGACGTGATATGGATAGTGTTATTGGACATATATATATATATATATATATATATATGTACGTATGTGTTATATATATTCATGTGCATATTCAGAATACATATTCATGTCTGTGTGTATGTGTCTGTTTTTTAATTTTTTTTTTATTCTGGGCTACATGAAATGGTTAATTAGTTATTTTTATTATGCTTCCTGTAAAGAATTTCACTCTATTGTGTCACATCACAATACTTTATTTCATGAACATTTCCATCAATGCTGATTATTACTCATTTTTAGAAATGAGAGAAACAAGTTATGCAAGTTTCCAAAATCAATATTACAGAAATCTATATTATCTTCTATGTAGGCTTTCATTCACGTACGACTGAGGATATCTCAGGATAATAATGACTTCCTTTGACTAGTCACAAGGCTTTCCTTTTTAAAGCGACGACATACTGTGACTGATTGATTCTAGTATATTTCTCAGCCTCAATCAACTCCAGTCCATTGCATTGATGGAACTGTGAATGATGAAAGGTGAAATCAACTTCAGTGAAATTGTGAACTTAGAAAAAAACATGTGAGACATTTAATCAAATATCTTAAAGCACTCCGTTCACTCCAATTAAATTCTTTACCAACATGAATATAATGTCCCAGGGAAATGGTTATGGGATAATTAAAACTATGGCACTTTCAGAACCTCTGAAGCCTTGTGTATTATGGTACATATGTATATATTTACTTGGTACTTATATATATATTTATATGGTACTTATATATATATTTATATGGTACTTATATATATATTTATAGGTGTAAGAGTGGCTGTATGGTAAGTAGCTTGCTTACGAACCGCATGGTTCCAGGTTCAGTCCCATTGCATGGCACCTTGGGCAAGTGTCTTCTATTATAGCCTCAGGCCGACCAAAGCTTTGTGAGTGGATTCGGTAGACGGAAACTGAAAGAAGCCTGTCGTATATATGTATATATATATGTATGTTTGTGTATATGTTTGTATGTCTGTGTTTGTCCCCCCAGCATCACTTGACAACCGATGCTGGTGTGTTTACATCCCTGTAACCTAGCACTTTGGCCAAAAAGACCAATAGAATAAGTACTAGGCTTACAAAGAATAAGTCCTGGGGTCATTTTGCTTGACTAAAGGTGGTGCTCCAGCATGGCCACAGTCAAATGACTGAAACAAGTAAAAGAGCATATACACACACACACACACACACACACACACATATATATATATATACACACACACAGATGTGTACATACAAACACACAAGTCATTACTGATCTCTTTGGACAATACAAGATTTAATATAATACGAGTAGTGTGAATTGCATTAAGTCTAATGTATTTCTGGTAGTCATTTTATCAACTTGTAACCATAAGAGGCAATTTTGAATTTGTTAGGATTCCTACTAATAGCGTGTGTTATATTTTATATTGCAATTGGCGGACAATCATATTGTTGGTGGCATGTTCCAATGAGACAAATCTCTGATTGATTTGTTGCATTTCTGATGGCAGGAAGGACAAGAGAATTTTTTTGTAACCCAATATAGAACAAATGTGACAGCAGACTTCACTTGGAAAATACTGTTATTTTACATCCATCACTGATATATAGTAGTAAAGGATACACACATACACACAGAGAAGGTTCCTGCACAATTTCTGGTTTTCAAATTTCAGTTGTGTGGTTAACCCCTTGATATTTTAGAAAACATTTGTCTAAGTGGTGTTGTGAGATCAAGAGAGAAACCACATCTTTAAAAAGCAAGGTTCTCAACTAAATTATCGTCCCTGCACCCAAACTAAACTAAATCTATTAAGGTAGCAGTTTTGGGACATTTTGATGTCCACAACACACTGGATAAGGGACTGAAAAATGTTATTGTATATTATCAGCTTTCTCAAATATTTATTGCATAAAAAAAGTGTATTGAAACTGTTTTAGAATAGAAATTTCTCTGCTGCAAAAGAATACACATGGACAGATGAAGTGCATGTGAATAAAAGTGTTTTAGCTTCCTCGATATTCTGGCTTTTTCTGACTCACCTCAGAATCCATGGTATTCCAGTGGACCATACTTGGCACACAAGTTTGTCAAGAACATTGACAGTAAATGTCTGCTCTGAGACATTCAGTGTGTTACTCTATTATTTCTTACTAATTAGTTGTTCTCACTTCACACACAGATATAACATGCATTATATAACTGATAATTAATTATTAATAAAATATGCATGAGATGATGTAATGAAAATATTTTATCAACAAACTTTCCTGTTTTTTGTTATATATGAATTGTTATGTGTATTGTCATGTATGTTATACATGTATTTGCTTTCACTAGTTGTGAAGCCAATTTTGTTAGGATAGTTCTATGTCATTGACTAGATTCACCTCATTACAACACTGATTCTTTACCAACTCTAGAAGCATCAAAAGCAAAATTGATTCTCCACAGGGTTTGAACTCAGTAATATGAAACAAAATATAACTTTCTTCTGTATCTAACAACTTACTGCCTTCTTTTATACGTTTAAAAGAAAATAGGAAAATAATTTTTTTTCCCAACATCCAAAGTGTTTTTCTTTCTTCTGGTTTATATAAAAGAAAGTGAGACAACATTCCATTCTGTGAGATGGCTTTTCTCTAAAAACACTAAACAAAACTAAAAGCTAATGAGTAAATCGTCTTCTATTTCTTTTTTCTGTCTAAAACATCTGTGAGAAAACTGCAGTAACTTTAACAGATTAAACACAATGCGAGAGTATTAATTATGAATTTGATGTTGTTGAGTTTGTTATTTAATAATTCAGCCTTTGGAGAATTGATTTCAATTTCCAGAAAAGGATTACAGTCTTCCAACTACCAAATTACTTTGCACCTGCTTCTTTTCAAAGCTTCTCTTCAGTCGTTTAGGGAGTCTTTAGTCTTCTGAATAGAGAATGTCTTGGAAGCACTCTGTCATTGTTGCTGCGAATGAATAAAGCTATACAAAGCAGTTGCATTTTGTTACATTTCTCCTTTTTAAGATTAATAATATAAAAAAAATATATAATATTTATTCATTCTGAATAATATATTTTTATTAAGTTGACGCATTTTCTTTAACCACTCACAACCACTGACACTAAGACACAGACATTCGACCATGCGTATACATCAACAGTCTGTAGCATATACACATGCGTGTAAACTCATGCATGCTCTAACGCTAAATGCACAGTCTGTGCAGGACAATGAGGAAGCCATTTTGTGGCTGCTTGACCTGCTAAGAATAGCATCCAAATCATTATCAAATCACATTTTGATATCTTAAAAAGAAAAGAAAGTAAACTCTGGATAATGTGGTCTTAAACGATAAGATGGTCAGAAATGGAATGTCTTGGAGCATAGGCCTATTCAGTCAGGGTGGACATTTGGATAAACAAAAGCAATATTGAATATTGTTTGTTTGCTCAATGATAATCACCACTTAACTGTAATATTATAGGTCATGTCAAAGATGATAGATTAATTTGAATAATGTAGTTACGATGTAGTTATGGAAAAGCTTTTTCAATCAGTTATTTCAATGAGTTACTTTTTAATGAATAAAAAAGTTTTGAATGCTACAACAATGCACTATAATACAAAAAAATGGACTATATACCTGTTGTAATTTAGTTATCCATAGTCCGATGATATTTCGGAATACAATTCCTTCTTCAGATATTCTTAGATGGAGTCGAAGAAGGAATTGTATTCCGAAATATCATCGGAGTATGGATAACTAAATTACAACAGGTATATAGTCCATTTTTTGTATTATAGTGCATTGTTGTACCAGTCAAAACTTTTTATTCTTTACAAACAATACACAATGCTTCAAGTGAACTACAATACTCTCCTTACATTTTAATAATATTGGGTTGGTGCATAATTATTGCGGCTTTTTTTTTTTCAACAAATTTTATTCAACAAAAACAATGACAACATGTAACAAAATCATCTGTAAATGATTATTCTGGGACATATTCACCATCTACTTCAATTACCGCTTCCCATTTGCTTGGCAAACGGTCAGACTGTCATTTAAAGATGTTTTTGTTAAATATTGTCATTGTTTTTGTTGAATAAAATTTGTTGAAAAAAAGCTGCGATACTTATGCACCAACACAATAGGACAGCAGCAAATAGTAGAAAACTATTCAATGAATAAAATTAGAAAACTTAAAACTGAAGTGACTCTATTTAGTTGAGGTTTGGATTGAAAAGCGTTTCAGTTGGTTACTTAATTTATAGATTTCTAAATGCTAGAAATAAATTTATATTTGGAATGAGCTGTATTGCTTTATGTATGTTTCTTTAATATAAATGCATAAAGGCAAGACTTCCATGTGTAAATCAACCTGATGCTGCAAAATAACTTTTGGACTTGCAAAATACCATTCATGGAATCACAGAGTTTACTTCTTTAATCAGAGCCTTTTGAGTGGATTTGGTGAATGTAGACTGAAAGAAGCCTGTCAGCTTGCTTACCAAACACATGGTTCCGGGTTCAGACCCACTTTGTGGCACCTTGGGCAAGTGTCTTCTACTATAGCCTTGGGCCAACCAAAGCCTTGTGAGTGGATTTGGTTGATAGAAACTGAAAGAAGCCCGTCTTATATATATATGTATGTATATGTTTGTGTATCTGTGTTTGTCCCTCTAACATCACTTGACAACCAATGGTGGTGTGTTTACATCCCTCTAACTTAGTGGTTCAGCAAAAGAGACCAATAGAATAAGTACTAGGATTACAAAGAATAAGTCCTGGGGTTGATTTCCTCGACTAAAGGTGGTGATCCAGCATGGCCACAGTCAAATGACTGAAACTAATAAAAGAACATATACATACATACATACATACATACACACACACACACACACACACACACACACATATATATATATATATATATGTATGTATGTATGTATGTATGTATGTATGTATGTATGTATGTATGTAAGGCAGTGAGCTGGCAGAGTCGTTAGCGCACTGGACAAAATACTTGGTGGTATTTCGCCTGTCACTATGTTCTGAGTTCAGTTTCCACTGAGGTCAACTTTTCCTTTCATCCTTTTAGGGTCGATAAATTATGTACCAGTGAAACACAGGGGTTGATATAATCAACTAGTCCCCACCCAACAAATTTGAGACCTTGTGCCTCCAGCACAGGGGATATATATATGTGTGTGTGTGTGTGTATATATATATATATATATATATATACACACGTGTGTGTGTGTGTGTGTGTGTATGTATGTATGTATATAACTATGTGTGTGTGTCTTTATGTCTGTGTTTGTCCCCCATCACCATTTGATAACCGGTGTTGGTGTGTTTATATCCCTGTAACTTGGTAGTTCAGTAGAAAGAGCCCAACAGAATAAACACCAGGCTTAAAAAAAACAAAAACAAAAAAAAAAACGAAGTTCCGGGCTTGATTTGTTTGATTAAAACCCTTTAAAGCATTGCCCCAGCATGGCCGCAGTCAACTGACTGAAAGAAATAAAAGATAAAAAATACAAGAAAACTTAACAATATTTCCCCTCATTGCTCTTAACTACGTATAGCTGCAATGCCTCAAAGCATACACCATAAATGTATTGTTTCAGTGTCTCCTACTCATAAGCTTTTTCTATTTCAATTCATTTTTGTATTTTTGTTAGCGGTCAATAACTCCAGTCTAATTCGATGTGCTTCAGTGAAGATATTATAGAAAAAAAAAATGCATGTAACACATTTTAAAGTTTGGATTATTGTAAAATTATATCATCAACTGCAGGCTTGTTCATGTGGTTTAGGAGTTTGCTTCACAACCATGTGCTGTTGGGTTCAAATCCACTTTATTGTAGCTTTGAGAAGTATTTTCAGCTGTTTGCCATAGGCTGACCAATGCAGGTATGAGTGAAATGAATAAAATTCATAGATTGACTAATGCTATATATCATCATCATCATCATCATCATCGTTTAACGTCCGCTTTCCATGCTAGCATGGGTTGGACGATTTGACTGAGGACTGGTGAAACCGGATGGCAACACCAGGCTCCAGTCTGATTTGGCAGAGTTTCTACAGCTGGATGCCCTTCCTAACGCCAACCACTCAGAGAGTGTAGTGGGTGCTTTTACGTGTCACCCGCACGAAAACGGCCACGCTCGAAATGGTGTCTTTTATGTGCAACCCGCAC
>NC_068982.1:9891078-9894136 GCF_001194135.2 Octopus bimaculoides | reverse complement strand
ATATATACATATATATATATATGTATATATATCATCATCATCATTGTCGTTGTTTAACGTCCGCTTTCCATGCTAGCATGGGTTGGACGATTTGACTGAGGACTGGTGAACCAGATGGCTACACAAGGCTCCAATCTGATTTGGCATGTTTCTACAGCTGGATGCCCTTCCTAATGCCAACCACTCCGAGAGTGTAATGGGTGCTTTTACGTGCCACCGGCACGATGGTCAGTCAGGTGGTACTGGCAACGACCATGCTCAAATGGTGTTTTTTTACGTGCCACCTGTACAGGAGCCAGTCTGGTGACACTGGCAATGACCATGTTTGAATGTTGCTTTTCACGTGCCACCAGCACAATTGCCAGTAAGGTGGCACTGGCAATGATCACACTCGAATGGTGCTTTTTACATGCCACTGGCATAGGTACCAGTCAGTGGCCCTGGCAACGATCACGCTCAGAAGGTGCTTTTAACATTCCACTGGCATGAGTGCCAATCAGGTGGAACTGTCATCAGCCACGCCAGTGATTTTGATTTGTTTACACTTGCCTCAATAGGTCTTCACAAGCAAAGTTCATTGTCCAATGAACGAGGGGTACTCATAAGTGGGCTGGTTACACCTACTGGCATAGGCTATGGGCTATGGTCTCACCTGGCTTATCAGGTCTTATATATATATATATATATATATAGTAAATCCCAAACAAGAAGAACAAGCACAAAAAACAACAATGCGAGGATGTGGTACATGTAAAGTATTGTATTACCAGGCACTCAAGGAAGGAAAGAAAGTTGGTTTAAAGTTTCGAACAATGCTCTTCTTCAGAACCAGAGGAAAGTCCAATAGAAAGAAAGATAGAGGAGCAAAATCGCCAACGATTCTCACAAAGATGTGTGTGTGTGTTTGTGAAATCTTCTACTGATATACATCTGTGAAGGATATAAATCGTTGGCAAAAAGGAAAGAAATAGAATTGACAAAAAAAAAAACCCAAAAAACAAATAAACTGGAAACCTAAAAGTCCAGTGATTGTTTGTTTATTACTTTTGCTGTCAGAGAAGCGGTCAAATTGTGATTGGTCTGTTTGGAACCTTCAATCAGCAATACTATTCTTCACAAACTACAATAATAAAATAGATATAAAAAGAAATCACAAGTCTTGGACACAAAATATGGTTAGTTTAGATTTGATAAATAAAAATATCAAAGAGATAAACAAAAAAAAAATAAGTTAACATATAGTCAAGCTCATGTAAAATGGAATGAAGAAATTTGTCGGGGGTTTAAATCAAAGAATTGACCGATGATTGTGTTTTGGATAGACATGACATTTCTCATACGTTTGAACTACAGGAATGTAATTTAGTTCTCTGTATAAGACTGTCATTATTCTTCTTATAATCTCAAAGAGAAATAACTTGACTTGCTTTTCACTGAGAATTGCTCTAAATTGTATTTAAAGCCAGATGTTATTAACTCCATGTGTATTTAGAGACTCTTGAGGGAAAGAAAATTCTGCCGGTCCAATCAATAACACAAAATAGATGATAAAGAAAAAAAAAAGCTATTTTCCTTTAACAGAAATTGAAAAAAAAGGAAATTGATCTAGAAACTGTTTACGTTTATTTTACTTCATGGATGTGAGTGTGTATATGTGTATAAAACGTGTGTGTGTGTGTATATATATATATATGTGTGTGTGTATATGTATGGGTTTTTGTATATATATTAGAAAATAAAATAGGTTGAACACTTTGCAGGAGGTAGATATGGTACGAAAAGAATTTATCTATAGAAATAGAGTAAAACAGTTACATATCTGAGTATCTGAATGAAAATGGGTAAAGTCTGAAGGGGGTAGAATTGAATGCTAAACACACACACACATGTATACACACACACACACACACACCAACACACTTCACATTGAGGCATATCTATATAAATATAGACACATGTAATGAATGTGTATGTATGAAAATATATATGAAAGTTCATATAATAAAACAGAATCTAAGAAGACTGGTTGTGGTCTGTATTGGTAAGATTTTTATCATTTAGAAAATGTGATAAAAAAGGTAAAATAATATTACCAGGGCTGTTGAGTTTCGACTGTGTCAGACAAAATGGAATTTTCTCTGAAATATTTTAGGATTCCTAAACAACTTATGTAAGGAAATATACATTAACAAAAGACAAAGACAGGTATACGAACAACAAGCAAGTGTATTAGTTTGATGCTTGAGAAATATATATATAAACATAGTTAAAGGATAAAAATCATTAAAATCAATGAATTTTATCAGTGGCCAGCATATAAAAAAGTTTTCAGGTAAAATTCATATATAGAGATATATACTTATATAAAATACAATTATAATTAAGGGCACAGGGGTCACTGTGCCTATATTCTAGAAATAGACACTGAATACATCCAATCACTATAAAATTCACTTAAATATACACAGGTTGGAAGTGGGAAAAGTGGACAAACCAAAAATTCATAATATATATATTTGTGATGGGCTTCTTTCAGTTTTTATCTATGAAATCCACTTATGAGGCTTCATTTGGTCTCGGGCTGCAACAGAAAACAAAGTTGTTATGCAGTGGGACAGAACCTGAAAACATACGGTTGAGAAATGGAATTTTGAGACATACACCTGGACAGACGGACAGACAGATGTATCTACTTGAGTAACTTCCTTGGGGTATTTCAATCCCTGGGGTCTAACAATGAGAAACTTCATGTCACAATTTATGGAGATTAAATGTTGAATAAATAATGTGATTCCAGTTTTCTTGATAATATTGAGTACTTTTGCTGCTTAAATATAATTCACATCAGTGTGGTTTCTTAGCATACATGTAGGTGTGGCTGCGTGGTAAGAAGCTTGCTTCCCAGCCATATGGTTCTGGGTTCAGTTTCACTGCATAGCATCTGGGGCAAGTGTCTAGTATAAGCCTTGGGCTGACCAAAACCTTCCGAGTGGATCTGGCTGACAGAAACTGAGAGAAGTTTGTTGTATATACACACACACACACACACACACACACA
>NC_068982.1:9883075-9891000 GCF_001194135.2 Octopus bimaculoides | reverse complement strand
ATATATATATATATATATATATATATATATAAGTGTGTGAAGGTGTTGGTGTGTTTACATCCCTGTAACTAGCAGTTCAGCAAAAAGATGCTGACAGAATATGTGCCTGGCTTTAAAGAAAACAAAGTACTGGCTTCAATTCATTCAACTGAAATTTTTCAAGGCTGTACTCCAGAATGGCCACAATCTAATGATTGAAACAACTAAAAGCCACTGTCAATTTATCTGTTCATCTGTCTGTCTGTCTATCTCACATCCATTTTTGTATGTATTCATATCCATGATGTGTGTGTATTACATGTCAACATTTTTGGCATCTCATTCATATCATCCAATATCTCTCTCTTCTTCTCACATCCTCTTCTGCAAATTTCTTTCCACTTGGAGAATTTCATGTCCTTTTTCTTTTGTTTATTCATTCAACAGTCATCCATCATTAGCTTTACTTAATCACAGCAGCCTCATCCTATTTTCTTGCACTCTACAGCTGATTCCTTTGAATACCAATTCTTTTGCAGTTCATCTGTCCCCTTTCGTTTCCTTAAACATCCAGTAGAGCTTACTCACCTCTTTCCTTCCAGATTTTTGTCACCCCTGATAGAGCTAACTCTCTTTCTCAGAGAAACCAAGTTCATATTGCTCCAAGGATGTCCATACATACCCTGTTGCTCCAATAACGAGGAATATATATCTAATAGTATATTTTGGGTACTAGATTTGCGAACATCTCATCAGTGATTCATAGAATTTTTTTACCACAATTGCATCAAGTGGACCACTAATTTCTACTAAAGCACGATTTTTATTTTATTTTGTGGTTCTAAAGAACAATACAAGATTAGTTATGTTTTAACTGCTTTTAATTCTTTTTGATTCACTGGTCACAGTATGTTTGTCTTAACTGGTTGTTGTATCTTTTTATTTCTTATTTTATTCCAGATTGCTCTGGCTACCACATCATGCCTCATATGGAGTAGGTAGTATTTTGAGGACATTTTATCACAGTTGGCAATGATGTGGCTAATATCTTCAGTTTAATTTTGCATAGACTACATTTGTTGTCAGCTGATGTGTTTTGTCTTTTGTGTAGAAGATACTTAGTGGGGATAACTTGCTTCTGAATTGCATGGACGTAGATGTTATTAACATGTCAGTAATAAAAAGGCAGGCTTTTAGTGTGGCTCATTCCCTCCATGGTTTTTGTTTTTTCTTTTCAAGTAACCATGTACACCCTCCTTTGTGAACCAGTCTAGTCTATGTTTTTGTTGCTGTGTCATGTAAAATTTGTAAATGTTCCTTAGGGAGAAATCAGTGTAAGATTTTATTCCATATTTCTTCTCAAGTTTATTTGCTGCTGTCCTAACAAGGTCATCACTTCCATGTTTATAAACTTAAGCAAGACAGCTACTGAGATCGTTTCTCTGCTTGAAATAATGCTTCAGTGTTACAATCCAGATGAAAATAATATTATTACAGATTTAAATATGTATATGTATGTTTTTTGAAGAATTTTTACCACTATGTTATTTGTTATAAAGGCAGGCGTTATAGTACGAAAATGAATAAAATGAAAAACAATAAAGGCACATGAAAATAACTTTAAAAAAAACAAAAGAGCTGGAAAGGAATGTGAATGAAAAGGTCTGTAAAATACGTCTAAGTGAAGTAAAACAACATCTCAAAACAATATGGAGAATGGAATAAAGAAATTAATTGCTGTGAAATAGAAAATGTATTAATAAAGTTAGGTGTAGATATTGGATGAATGTTAGATATGATAAGCTATGAAATCATCCAAGTAATTTATCTTTAACCTTTTAGCATTCGGATTCTTCTGTATAACGCAATGCTTATTTGTTCACATTCATTTTCATCATCATCATCATCATTATCATCATCATCATTTAACAACTGTTGTTCATGCTGGCATGGTTTGGATGGTTTGACCAAGGCTGGGAAGCTGGAAGGCTGCCCCAAACTCCAGTCTGATTTGGCATGGTTTTCTATGGCCTGATGCTCTTCCTAACTCCAACCACTTTATAGAATGTACTGGGCGCTTTTACGTGCCACTGGCATGGGTGCCACTGGCATGACACCATTATCTGTCATTACTGCAATTTCACTTGGCTTGATGGGTCTCCTTCTCAAGCATGACATAATGCCAAATGTCTCAGTCGTTACCTTTGTGAGGCCCAACACTCGAAAGGATCTCAGCCACTTTGCCTCTATGAATCTCCAATGCTTGGAAGGTGGGTTTTATGTGCCACCGGTACGGGTCCCACTTATGTGACACCAGCATCAGCCACGACTACAATTTCCCTTGGCTTGACAGGTCTTGTTTTGAATTAACCACAAACTATCTTGTAGCTTCAGGATTGCAATGATATGATAGTCTATTTTTAGAATAACATTGTAGAGTTGGTGTGAGGGGCTAGATTTGGCCAGGTAGAACATAAAGAAGGTGGAATATTTTGGCCGGATGTGGCCAGTTTTAATGCTAAAGGGTTAAATAGTAGGATTTTTAATGGGAAACAATGCAAGTAGCAAAGCGATTATCATTTCTATTATGTATTAGTTAGACTGAGGTGAAGACGCATGGCTCAGTGGTCAGAGCATCGATCTTACGACCATGAGGTTATGAGTTTGAATCCCAGACAGGGCTGCGTGTTCTGTTCTTGAGCAAGACACTTTATTTCACGTTGCTCCAGTTCACTCAGCTGTAGAAATGAGTTGCGACATCACAGGTGCCAAGCTGTATCGGCCCCTTTGCCTTTCCCTTGGATAACACCGGTGGTGTGGAGAGGGGAGGCTGGTATGCATGGGCGACAGCTTGCCCGGTCTTGCACCTTGGAGGTTAACTTTCTAGGTGCAATCCCATGGTCAGTCATGACCGAAGGGGGTCACCACAGTTAGACTGATCTCCTCATCTTGAGTGTTGCTTTCACTACATTTTGGCTGAGTATACTTCAGCCTTCTTATGAAGGCTTCAGCATAGCATACGCAGCTGAAACATAGTAAAAGCAACAATCAAGACAAGGACACCACTCCTACAAATACACGATATAAAAATTCCTCATTTCAGAAATATAGAATTGGATTATTATTCATCTGATAATTCAATGACAAATAGAAGAAGGAAATGAGATTACGACAAAATGTTGTTATGAATTCTGATTTTTCAATTTAATAGTTGAAATTCTTTTATTAATGTTACTTCTTGTCATAAGTATGTGAGATATTTTGCCTAATGGATCATTTAACCTAATAGTTAACATTAATCTAATGGATTGTATTTAGTCTAAAAGAGACTTGTTATTGTCCTTGTATCATACACACTTGAATGTATTTCAAAGTAGTATTGCAAGCTAATAAAACAATCTTCAACTGAACAGTGCTCCTACTGCCTCCATTTGTGATATTTAGACCTAGCACTTACGGAAAGTTAGATGGACAGATGAGAGGTGTATATCTTACCTTTTATACATTTTAACATCATTAGCAGGGCAAATCATAGCCTTGTTCAATCATCAATACAATGCTACTAGAAATAAAATAAATAAAATGATAACAATCATTAAATAAAGAAACAATGGTTTATTGTGAACATGAAACATTTAAAAGTGTGATTTAGAAGGAGCTGAGAGCATGATTTCTCAATTAGGTGCAAGAGATTGAGTATTTCTCTTGTCTGTATAAAATCTCTGGTTATTCCCTCAAAATCCTTTCAATTATGTCCAGGCTTATACAAATGAATAATGACTTGTGAAGTTATAGAGCTGCCCTGAAAATTTCTTCTTCAGGGTGGAGCCTGGTGTAGCCATCTGGTTTCACCAGTCCTCAGTCAAACCGTCCAACCCATGCTAGCATGGAAAGCGGACATTAAACGATGATGATGATGGTGCAAGCCTAGATATAGTTATATTTTTATGGAAGACCAGTAGTTACCTGTTAAAAGGGTCCTCTCTCTACACCACTGATGTTGTAGGGCCAATACAGCTTGGTAATAGTGTTGCTATCATAAGGCAAACAATCAAACCAGATAGTGCAATGCAACATGTCAAATGCTTTAACAAATAGGCACAGGTGTGGCTGTGTGATAAGAAGCTTACTTCCCAACCACATGGTTTTAGGTTCAGTCCCACTGTTTTGCACCTAAGAATACACTTTGAAGAATTTTTTAGTCAAATGAAATGATCCCAGTTCTTCGGTTTTTTCTTTTTTAAACCTGGTCATTATTTTATCTTCTAAAAACTTTGGGTTGACCAAAGCCTTGTGAGTGGATTTGGTACACAGAAACTGAAAGAAGCCCATCGTGTGTGTGTGTGTGTATGCATGCATGTTTGTGCCATAGTGTTTGCCCCCCTCCACTCCATGACAACCAATGTTGTTTTGTTTGTTCTTGCAACTTAGCATTTCAGCAAAAGAGGCCAATAGAATAAGGACCAGGCTTAAAAAAAAAAGTACTGGGGTCAATTCAATTGACTAAAAATTTCTTTAAGGTGTACCCCAGCATGGCCATAATCTAATGCCTGAAACAAATAAAGAGAAATTCTGCCCATTTACTGCTCCATTCCAGTATTTTATTTATCATCCCTAAAGGGATAAACAGAAGGGTTTATTAGCAAAAGGATAATCAGCAATGTGGTATTTGAACTCTGTGTGCCATTACCGTAATCCCTTGCCATATCATGGTTCACCTATCGTGGTTTATTATTTAAGCTTACGTTGATTCCTCCGTGGTGTTGTTTTGCATTTATAATAAAATAAGGCAGTGAGCTGGCAGAGACGTTAGCATGCCAAGCGAAATACTTAGTGGTATTTCGTCTGTCTTTATGTTCGAAATTCAAATTCCACCAAGGTCGACTTTGCCTTTCTTCCTTTCGGGGTCAATTAAATAAGTACCAGTTACGTGCTGGGGTCGATGTAATCAACTTAAACCCTTTGTCTGTCCTTGTTTGTCCCCTCTATGTTTAGCCTCCTGTGGGCAATAAATAATAATGATAAAATATATATATACAAAGTATGAAAATAAAAAAAAATATATATGCAGTGCAGTACTGTTTCTACTTTGCAGATTTTCAGTAATTGTGGAGGATTTTGGAACATAACACCTACAATAATCGAAGGATTGCTGTAGTTGGTTCAAAATACTATGAGATGTCTAGTTTGATGCTCAACCAACTCTTTTCAAATATGGCCTTCTATTCCTTGAATCACATCAGTATGTAAACAGTCTTCCAAGTAGACATTAATGGGGTAACACAACAACAACAACAACAACATCAATGGAAAATTGATATAAATATGAACTATTTGTTTATATAATAGGAAATTGATAAATATAAACATGTTTGTTTAAGTTGGTTTTGTCCTATTTTAAAGAAAGGCTTTATACGTGATATAACAGCTGCCTTGAAGTGTCATCAAGTTGTTCCCTTCCTATGTAACATGTTGTTCTTGTTAAAGTAATATGTAAGGCTATGAACTTAGAAAATCACACAAGACAAATATTGGTTTGAAATTTTGGGCTCAAGGCCAGAAGTTTCAGGGGTAGGGGCATGTCAGTTACGTTGACCATAGTGTGCAACTGGTTCTTATTTTATCACCCCCGAAAGGATGACAGGCAAAGTTGACCTTAACGTTGTTAGAACAAAGAAATGCTGCCAAGCATTTTGTCTGGTATGATAACAATGTGCCAGCTCACTGCCTTAATAATAATAATAATAGTAATAATAATAATAATAATAATTGATTTAAAAGTGATTTAAAATTGGAAATGGAGGCTCTAATCTCTGCTGTCCAAGAGCAAGCATTAAGAACCGATTACATCAAATACAGAATAGACAACACATCAGAAAATAATAGGTGCAGAATTTGTGGACAAAATGGTGAAAACATATGGCATATTACCAGCCAATGTGTGCCACTAGCCTAGAAAGAATATAAGAGATGTCATGACAATATAGCAAGGATTGTCCTTTGGAAACTTTGCAACAAGTATGGATTTGACAGCAAAAAAGTGGTATGAGCATAAGCCCAAAGGCATCTTTTAAAATGATAATGCAAAGATCCTATGGGATTTTATGTGTGACCATGAGATAGAAAATAGGAAACTAAACATAGTGTTAATTGAAAAAGAAAGCAAACAATGTTGGATCATAGATATAGCATGCCCTGCTGACAACAAGGTATGTGATAAGGAAGAAAGAAAAGTCGATAGATATTACAGGGTAGCTTGGGAGGTTAAGCAATTGTGGCTGCTGAAAAAGGTGGTAGCGGTACCAATAATTGTCGGAGTCCTAGAAACAGTGCTTAAAAATCTTGAGAAGTCCATGAAACAAATAGGGGCTGCAATAAGGATGGAGCACTTGCAGAAAACAGCCAGCTCACCACCTTCATAGTAATAATAATAATAATGATAATAATAATAATAATGATAATAATAATAATAATCTCAAATGAACTCAGAATGTAAAGATATGAAATGACAGCAAGTATTTTTGCCTGCTGTGCTAACGACTCTGCCTGTTCACTGTCTCATGTGAGACAAATATTAGAAGAAAAATTCTACAGAAGTTGAGTTCTTTCTCACTTTTCCATATAAAGAATGTTTGTTGAGCATTGCCATCAAAACTGTTAATAAATACAAAGACATGATCTCGAAGCTTATTATGGACAAGTAATTTGCTGGCCTTTTATTCTTTGAATTACTTTTAAAGAACCATATGTGTGTGTGTGTGTGTGGTGGTGGTGGGGGGAATAGAAGTCGAAAATGCACTGAGAATAGTTAAAATACATTTTCTGCTGTAAAACATAAACTTCAACTTTGAAATATAAACGAGAGAGTCAGAGTGTAAAAAATAAGCCTTTTGCCCAGCAAGCTAATGTTTCTGCCTGCTTGCCAATTCACTGTTTCTCTTAATTGTTTCAGCAATTAGACTGTGGCCATGCTGGGGTACTGCCTTGAAGAATTTTTAGTGAAATTAATCGAACCTCCAGTACTTAATTTTTGATAAACCTGGTACTTATTCTATCAGTCTCTTTTGCCAAACCACTAAGTTATGAGGGAATGTAATTTTACTAACACCAGTTGTCAAGAAGTGCTGAGCACAAACACAGATATAAAGACACACACACACACATACATATATATATATATATATATAATATACGATGTGCTTCTTTCAGTTTCCACCCACCAAATCCACTCACATGGCTTGCCCAAGATGCCACACAGTAAGACTGAACACAGAACCGTATGGTTGGGAAGCAAGCTTCTTACCACACAACCATATCGGCACTTGTTATGTTTAAACTCTAATAGCTATTTCTCTCTTGTTTAGAAACTGACCCTTCTACAAAGGATCAGATCAAGGAATTGAAAAAGTGGATGCGTGCATACAAAAGGCCTATTGGATAATGCAATTCCTGTCATAGATATAAACAAATAAACACATAAATAAAAGCAAGATGGTGATGACTTGAAAGCCTTTTATTGATGTTCACTTACTTGAACCTAAGTCTTGTTTACATATGTTCTAAATTAAAATCTTCCACCAAACCTTAGTCACAGTTTATGTTCCTAACACTAGCTTAACGATAACTAAATTATTTTACTAAATTCTTTGTTATATTTAAAATTAATTGAAAGAAAAACAGAGCATCTCAACAGAAATATGGTAACACAAGGGTTAAAAGAAAAACTAAGTAATGGATTCAATTCATTCAAGTAAAACAATTCTTCAAGGCAGTACTCCAGCACGGCCATAGTCTAATAGGTGTGGCTGTGTGGTCAGAAGCTTGCTTCCCAACCACATGGTTCTGGCTACAGTCCCACTGTGTGGCACCTTCTACTCTAGCCTTCTACTCTAGCCTTCTACTCTAGCTTTCTACTCTAGCCTTCTACTCTAGCCTTCTACTCTAGC
>NC_068982.1:9879890-9883037 GCF_001194135.2 Octopus bimaculoides | reverse complement strand
TGTGTGTGTGTGTGTGTGTGTGTGTGTGTGTTTGCATGCCCACCATCACTTGACAACCGATGTTGGTGTGTTTATGTCCCCGTAACTTATCAGTTCAGCACAAGGGACCAATAGAATACTTTGGCTTACAAAGAATAAGTCCTGGGGTCGATTTGTCCGACTAAAGGCAGTGCTCCAGCATGGCCACAGTCAAATTACTGAAACAAGCGAAACAATAAAAGAAAAATAGAAAAGGTGTGGTCAGGAAGCAAACTTCTTTAACACACAGGCTTGGCTGTGTGCGTGCGCCCGTGTGTGAGAGTGTGTGTATGTGTATGTGTGTGTGTGCCATATCAAAACCTCGTATCAGTCTACAAAACATTGGCATTTGCATATTGATTTACATTTCCTATAGAAAATACCAATGTTAATATTTATGGACATCTGTATGTACATTTGTGCGTTTGAGCATATGTAAATAGAAAATACACAAACATATATTGGCAAAAACATGAAAAGAAATATGAATTTAGCTGGTTTGCATCAGACTAACCTACACTAAACATAGTTGTTTGACTTCTGCATATATCATTCTTCTTCCGTTCAAAGACGGTGAGCTGGCAGAATCATTAGCATGCTGGACGAAATGCTTAGCAGTATTTTTTTCAGCTGCTACATTCTGAGTTCAAATTCCACCGAGGTTGACTTTTCCTTTCATCCTTTTGGGGGTCGATGAAATAAATACCAGGTACGTACTGGAGTTGATATAATTGACTAGCCCTTACCCTAAATTTTCAGGCCTTGTGCTTCTAATAGAAAGGATTATTCTTCCCTTCGTTAATATTTTGGCAGAAGGCCAACAATTTCGAGGTGGTGGGGAGTACATGGCCTAGTGGTTAGAGTAGTGAACCCACAGTTGAGGGATCACTGGTTCAAATCTCATACAGGGTGTTATGTGTGCTTATGAGCAAAACACGTAAGCTCCACGTGGCTCTGGCAGAAAGTAATGGTGAACCTCTGCTGACTCTTTCACCACAACTTTCTCTCACACTTTCCTCCTGCATCTAGCAGCTCACCTGCGATGGACTGGTGTCCCGTCCAGGTGGGGAACCTATATGCCAATGAAACCAAGAAACCGGCTCTTATGAGCCAGGCAAAGATCGAGAAGGAACAAACAACAGTGCTCCAATGGTATTTTATTCATGAGAAAGGGCAGTAGGGGAGAGACGGGTCGAGACTGCGTTGGGGAAAGAGTTAATAAGAATGAAAGTGGGAAGCAGTGTCAGGGTGTTATTGAGGGTGAATTAGTGAGTGGATGGTGAGGAAGGGTGAGTGAGAGGAAATACAGGTTATAAAGAGATGGGTGAAGTGGTGCATGAAGGGAAGATAAGATAGAAGTGGGCGATTGGGGCAAAAGGGAAAAGTAATGTGAACAGATTAGGGAAAGAGAGTAAGAGTGATAAGGGCTGTAGGGGGGCTGGGGAGAGGAGTGTTGAGTAGTGTGGAGATACAGACAGTGCTACCCTGCGTTATATTTGGGTGGATAGAATGGTGTAGGGAGATGAGGTAACATGATGAGGAGTCAGGGTATATGCTTGAAATAACATGGCCAAAGAAGCATTGTGAGAAGAGAATGAAGGACAGTGGGGAGGGGACAACCATTCCCCACTCAAGCATCATAATTTAGAAGAAATAATGAAGGAAGGGTTCATCATCATCATCATTGTTGTTTAATGTCTGCTTTTCATGCTGGCATGGGTTGGACGGTTTGAGTGAGAACTGGCAAGCCAGGAGGCTGCACCAGGCTCCAGTCTGTTTTGGTAAGGTTTCTACAGCTGGATGCCCTTCCTAATGCCAACCACTCCAAGAGTATAGTGGATGCTTCTTACATGCTACCAGCATGTACCAGTCAGGCAGCACTGGCATCGGCCACACTCGAATGGTGCTTATAAGTTATAGATGGTGGTAGTCTGGGGAGAGGAGATATGTGATATGACAATTGCTCTGTTATGACTTGAATGAACTATAAATAACAAGGAGTGAGAAATGACCCCTGATGAACCACCATCTGTCCCCTAAATCCATCATGAACTCATTGCTGGTTCTCAGTTACCTAGCTGCTCCTTTGTACATTGCTTATACAGCCATACGAGCTGTTCCTCTAGGTTCCATTGTCAGCCCCCAATTCACAGAGCAATGGGCCTTATTATTTGCTTTTTCTCGAATGATGAACTCTAAGGGTGTATTTCAGCTGAATAGGACATTATTTTATGTATATAAAGTGTAAATACCCCCTTCGGTCATAAATGACCATGGGATTGCACCTAGAAAGTTCCCCTCCAAGGCACAAGTCTGGGCAAAGTTGTTTATGGAAGACCAGCAGTCGCCCATGCATACCAGCCTCCCCTCTCCGTGCAGTAAAAAACTTCAATAAATCTCAATGAAACACATAGATAAGAACTGAGAAATAATAATAATAATAATAAAGACAAAAGCTGTAACTGAATGCTGGCGGCATTTTATCCAAGGCTCTAATGACATTACCATTCTAATTAACCCCAGTATTCGATTGCTACTTATTTCATTGACTTTACTATGATGAAAAGCAAAGTTGACCTCAATGTAAAAGGATATCACCAAAACCCACAAGGCATTAATCCCAATGCTTCTGATTCTGCCAAACCAATGATATTAGATTACCATTGAGACTCTTCTGGAAGACATCAGTCCAGGTTGATGACAACCTTTAATGTTTTGTTGGTTTTTTTTGTATTTCTTTTTCATTTCTTCTCACTAATAACTTTGTTCCTTCCTTCCATCTTAGTTATAATTACCATTCTCTTTGAAGCTTTCACTTTCTCCTTTTCTGCCTCTTTCTAATTCATTCACTTTCTTCATTTGCCTCCTTCAATTTTCTCTCTTTCTCCTTTATTCTTAGATTTTACTCTCACTCACTCTCTCTCTCTCTCTCTCTCTCTTGCTTTTTCACCCTCTCCATTCTCTCTCACTCTCTGTTACTCCTATTTCTTCCCACCCCCTCTCTCTCTCTTTCACCCTCTCCATTCTCTCTCGCTTTCTGTTACTCTTTTATTTCTTCTCTCTCTCCACTTTTAAGATATTTTGTTTATTAAATATTTACCTTGTTTCCTTCATTTTTCTTTGTTGCTC
>NC_068982.1:9876668-9879735 GCF_001194135.2 Octopus bimaculoides | reverse complement strand
TTTCTTTCTATTATTTCAAACAATTCTCTTCAATTCCTTGCTTCCACTAGACTTATTTTCTTTTGGCCCCCTTCCTTTTTTTATATCATCTCCCCCTCCCCTCCCCCTCTCCCTCCACCTCTCCCTCCCCTCTCCCTCTCTCAACTGGTTTATTTACCTCATTTCTGCTTCTTTATACTAATTAATTACCTCAGTGTAATTACATAGCTGTCTGAGGTCAATAATCTTAAATGAAAAGCTTCAGAGGGAAATTCTCTCTGGTATTCTTCAGCATGACATCTGCACAAGACTTTCGCCTTCTTTGTATGTAATTCTTTTTGCAAAACCATTTCTGCCATTCCTGACAAAAAGAAAAGGAAAAGAAAAAGAAAAAAAAGGGAAATGAATTTCTCCTTGCCATCATTTTCACTCTACTTCTAATCGTTATCATTCTTGTCATCATCATCATCATCATCATCATCATGAATATCATCATCATCATCATCATCATCATCACAATCATGGATATGATCATCACCATCATCATCATCATCACCATCATCATCATCATCACCATCATCATCATCATCATCATCATCACCATCATCATCATCATCACCATCATCATCACCACCATCATCATCACCACCACCACCATCATCATCATCATCATCATCACCATCACCATCATCACCATCATCATCATCATCATCATCATCATCATCATCATCATCATCATCATCACCATCATCATCATCATCATCACCATCATCATCATCATCACAACTACCCTTGTTGTTATCATTATCAGCATCATCGTAATAACAACCTCTACAGTCATTCACCATCATCGTTTTCGTCGTCATTCCTACCAATCTAATCCTTTCTATCGCTGATACCACTGTGAGGTCCCTCCTCCTCCTTCTCCCCATCATCATCATCATCATCACCACTGTTATCAGTCCCCGCTGTCTGTATTCTTATTTATGTTGTCATATGCATCAGACAGTTCTATATCCCAGTTTTTTCTTCCCCTTAATTCAATTCAATTCTTTGACTTCTCATTCATGAAAGACTTCCATCTTCTGATCATTTCATTTCAAACGAGATGTCAGCTGATATAATTGAACACAAATACTTTTGCCTTATTCATGTAAATCAAATTGTCTGCAAAAGGAAGGAACCCAGCACATGTTTGTGAGTTTGAAATAACAATATATAGGCACAGGAGTGGCTGTGTGACGAGTAGCTTGCTTACCAACCACATGGTTCCAGGTTCAGTCCCACTGTGTGGCACCTTGGGCAAGTGTCTTCTACTATAGCCTTGGGCTGACCAAAACCATGTGAGTGAATTTGGTAGATGGAAACTGAAAGAAGCTTGTCCTATATATATATATATATATATGTGTATGTATATTTTTATATAGGTGCAAGAGTGGCTGTGTTGTAAGTAGCTTGCTTACCAACCACATGATTCTGGGTTCAGTCCCACTACATGTCGCCTTGGGTGAGTGTCTTCTACTATAGTCTTGGGCCGACCAAAGCCTTGTGAGTGGATTTGGTAGACTGAAACTGAAAGAAGCCCGACGTATATATATGTATGTTTGTATGTATGTATGTATGTTTGTGTCTGTGTTTGTACCCCCACCATTGCTTGACAACCGATGTTGGTGTGTTTACGTCCCTGTAACTTAGCAGTTCGGCAAAAGAAACCGATAGAATAAGTACTAGGCTTAGAAAGAATAAGTCCTGGGGTCGATTTGTTTGACCAAATGGCTGAAATAAAAAGAATATATGGTACTGGTGCGGTTGTGTGGTAAGAGTCTTGCTTCACAACCACATGGTTCTGGGTTCAGTTCCACCATGTAGCACCTTGGGCAAGTGTTTTCTACTCTAGTCTCAGGGTGACCAAAGCCTTAAAAGAGGATTTGGTAAATGGAAACTCAAAGAAGCCTCTGTGTGTGTGTGTGTGTTGTCTACTGAAGACAATTAAATTGTCCAACCATGCCAGCATGGAAAGTGGACGTTAAATGATGATGATGTGCCGAGTTTATTGCAGTAATGTAATTTTAAGAAAATACCATTTATATTTTTTGGTAGATATTTACCATCATTACTGGAATAACCGTGAAATTCAATTCTGCCGTTAAAGGGTTAAATTATTTCATATGTGATTGAGCAAAACCCAGAAGAGACGTGCTTAGCACTTTAAGCAATTTTCCCATCAGAACTAATTAATAACATTTCAGAATGTAATACTCTAAGGAAGATGTTTGTTTAGCTTTTCTATTTCCAGAATTTTTTGTCAATCATTAATTTGTTGAGGCTAGCTAGATTATATTCAGGTGAGAAAAAAAAGAAAAAAGAAAGAAAAGGAGCATTGGTAAAGAAGCAAAATTTCATTGCCTAAAAGTCCCAACTGGAAATATTTCTCATTGTTAAATCTCTTAGGGGAAATGTATTTTACCCTTTCACTTGAAATAGGATCACAAAATTGATTTTTTCTCTGTGTTGTGTGGAATTTTATTTTGTTCTTTTTTAATTAGGGAGCTTTGTCAGTCAATGCTTTTCCTAGCACATTTTATAAACATATCTTGCCCCAGCACACTTGTAATTAATTTATTATATTAAATTGCAACCAGTAAGTTATTACAACTTTCAATTATATTATTGATCTATTTATTAAATATCCACCAGATTAGATATATAACTTTAAGGATGAGAGAATTTGTTTCTCAAGAGATAAACGGTTATAATCAAAGAAAAATGACTATCTCCAGTGATGTTTGCTGCAAACTTATATTACTAGAAATTACATCCACTCTATAGCAATTGAAATAATAATAATCATCATCATCATCGTCGTTTAACGTATGCTTTCCATGCTAGCATGGGTTGGACGATTTGACTGAGGACTGGTGAACTAGATGGCTACACCAGGCTCCTATCTGATTTGGCAGAGTTTCTACAGCTGGATGCCCTTCCTAACGCCAACCACTCAGAGAGTGTAGTGGGTGCTTGTACGTGTCACCCGGACGAAGGCCATTCAGGCGGTACTGGCAATGGCCACACTCAAAATGGTGTATTT
>NC_068982.1:9875833-9876658 GCF_001194135.2 Octopus bimaculoides | reverse complement strand
ATAATAATAATAATAATAATAATAATAATAATAATAATAATAATAATAATAAATATTTGGACAAATACATAACAAAAACACCAGGACTTACAAATATATATAACATACAAAAAATTGCCCTACTGGGCACTGCACACATCATACGCAAAACACTTTCAATACAGTAACCATAAGAGCATCACAGCAAAACACAGCACATACCTAAGGCACACAGAGCTGCGCTTGGTAGTGAAGTGAAAGCACGCTATAAAAATAAAACTACTGAATAACAACAACAACAACAACAATAATAATGATAATAATAATAATAATAACAATAATAATAATAAGGGATGTTGAAGATAGGACAGACAGAAAAAAGGTGGCTGTAGATGGCTAAAAATGATTTAAAACCGGAAACGGAGGCTCTAATCTGTGCTGCCCAAGAGCAAGCACTATGAACAAATTACATAAAATGCAGAATAGACAACACATCAGAAAATGATAAGTGCAGAATTTGTGGACAAAATGCTGAAAACATACGGCATATTACCAGTCAATGTGTGCCACTAGCCTAGAAAGAATATAAGAGACGCCACGACAATATAGGCAGGCTTGTCCATTGGTCACTTTGCAACAACGAGGCAATGTCTCAGCAGCTAACAACTGATGCAGGTAGCTTGTTCCATGCTTCAGCAATGAAACAAAGTGTTGTTGGGGTCGATACCTTTGACTATAAATTCTTCAAGGCAGTGCCCCAGCATGGCCGCAGTCTAATGACTGAAACAAGTAAAAATAAAAGATATATATTTATATATATATATATATATATATATATATATATAT
>NC_068982.1:9860679-9875722 GCF_001194135.2 Octopus bimaculoides | reverse complement strand
TATATGTATGCATATATGACCTTTGAATATTGGGCTTCACAGAGGCAATGACAGGAGACCGAAACCTTTGGAGATATGCTGTGATTGAGAAGACCCGGCATCTAAAGTGAGATCACAGCCACACATGTCCGGCCCAGTTAAGAGTACCCTTGATGCATCATGTGATATGATATGCTTGAGAAGACCTGTTGAGTCAAGTAAAACCAATTTCATAACTGTGGCTAGTGACCCCTGACTGGCTTCCTTGCCAGTGGTCCATAAAAAGGACTATCCAAATGTGATCAATTCCAGTGCTGCCTGACTGGCTCCTGTGCCGGTGGCACATAAAAAGCACCCACTACACTCTCGGAGTGGTTGGTGTTAGGAAGGGCATCCAGCTGTAGAAACATTGCCATAACAGATTGGAGCCTGGTGCAGCCCACTGGAGTGCCACTCCCCAGTCAAACTGTCCTATCTATGCCAGCATAGAAAATGTATGTTAAACGATGATGATGATGATGATGATATATATATATATATATATATATATATATATATATATATATATATATATATATATATGTATAGGGAGAACTTACAAAAAAGCAAAAGATGAAGACAGGTGGTGTAGACAACAAACAGATGTATTAGTTTAATGTTTGGGAAGTGAATAAGTCTTTAATGTTTCAAGCCTACGCTCTTCCACAGAAAGAAACAAGGAGAGAAAAAAATGTGTGTAGTCGTTAGCAATCTATCATGGCAAAGGCCAGACAGAAGGGTCACCCAGGAGAGTTAAGAAGGGGAGATAACAAAGTAGTATTGATCCCAAGACGAAGGTGCGTGTGTAAGAGAATGCTGGTGAACTTGACGTGTGCATGTGTGTATGTAGGTGTGAAGGTGTGAAAATGTGGGGATGGGAGTTGGTCAGTGCTGGCGTGTGTGTGGTGGTGTGTTGTGATGTGTTGTATGGTATGGTGTAGCGTGGTGTGGTAGTATATATATGTATCTATAGGCAATACTGCATATTGTTTACATGAATCAAATACAGTATGGAAAGAAATACAAGCTGAAATACATTGTATTGCAATACTGCTGCTGTTGCCACTGCTGCTCCTAGTGACTGTGATGATGATGATGATGATGATGATAATGGCAGTGGTAGTGGTGGCGATGATTGAAAGAACGAATTTGAAACCACAGCAACTGCAACCACAATGTCTTAATTCCCATAAAATAATAAGTCTTCCCTTAAAATAAGTCACCTGAATTACAAGAAAGAAAAGAAATCAGGGCATCTAGCATTTATTTTTCGTCTTCTTCTTTCAGTTTCTCTTTCTCACGGTCTCTCTTTCATTCCTATCTATCTATATTTCTCTTCATTCTCTCTCTCTCTCTCTCTCTCTCTCTTCCTCACTTTCTCATCTTATTTCAAACATGTCTGCATCTGTTGTAATATTTCAACGTGAAATGCATATAGGTTGCTAATGTCTTCTCATCTTGTTGATCCTTTTGACAGCTATGGGAGGTGATGAAGGCGACAAAGAAGGGAATGAGAATGCAGAAGAAGAGGCTGCGGCTATTGAAGAAGCCAGAAGAGAAGCCGAAGAGAGGCGCAAAGAAAAACACAGGAAAATGGAAGAAGAGCGAGAAGAAATGCGTCAAAGTATACGTGACAAGGTATAGTTGGCTATATACAGCATGGATGCTTGGAAGTTCATATGTATATTCTAATATGCATGTATGTATGTGTGTGTGTATATATATATATATATATATATATATATATATGCATGTATATATATGTATGTATGTATGTCTGTATGTATATATCTATATTTATATATATATATAATAATATAAATAATATATAAATATGTATGTATTTACATATATGTATGTATGTATTTACATATATGTATGTATGTCTGTATGTATATATATATATATATATATATATATCGATAGATGTGTATGTATGTATTTACATATATGTATGTCTGTATGTATATATCTATCTGTCTATGTACAGTGGGGGGAAATGAATATTCGTACATGTCAATATTCTTTATTTTTTTAATTTCTAATGAACATAAATGTGATATCCCAATACTATATTTGCATACGCAAAAGAAACTAGTAAATTATATGCCTTAAGATGGCACTGCTCACATAAGCAGAATCTTGGAATTTTGTAGGGAGAGGATAAGGGGCAATTAATATGACCTCAGTACTTGACAAATAATTTATTTTATCAACACCAGAAAGATGAAAGATGAAGTTAACGTCAGTCAGATTTGAACACAGACTGATAAGATCGAGGACAAATACTATTAGGTATTTTGTTGATTGCCTTGTTAGTAATTGTGAAGGCATTTGGCTTAATGTTTAGGCTATTTAGCTCATGATTGTAAGGTTGTAAGTTCAATCCCCAGTAGCACATTGCATCCTTGAGCAAGACTCTTTATTTCATGTTGCTCCAGTTCACTCAGCTGGCAAAAACGAGTTGTACCTGTATCTCAAAGGGTCAGCCTTGTTGCATTCTGTGTCATGCTGAATCTCCTTTAGAATTAACCCATTAAGTCCCTGGGTACTTAAAGCTCTGAATATTACTTTAAATTTTTTACAGATGATTGAAAATAGGTTAAAATGAAAAAAAATAATAATTAAAACTCCTTTACTTCAAATAGAAATGAAAATATTCAGTGTCCTATTTATAGGACAGTGGGACTTAATGGGTTAAGGATATGAGTGTCTTTGGAGCACTCATCCACCTACACATTAATTTCATGAGCAGGCTGTTCCATCAAATCAGGTGGAAGCTGATCTGATCACTGTAACCAACAGAGTGCCAGATTTTTTTTTGGTGATTGTATTTGAGATTTAGATATGTGGTCATATCGTTATGGTGATGATAACGATGATAACCGTTATCAATGTTACTGATGATGATAGTCAGAAGTCATACTGGCTGTATTGGTGGTGGTGGTGGTGATGATGATGACGATGGTGATGCTTGTTACATTAGTAGATTAGTTGGATGGTTTGACCACTTGGTAATATGAGTGATGGAATTTGTGTCAGATGTTACAGCTACTGATCTTCATGGCCAGGTGGAAGTATTACAGATTTCCAAGGTAGTCATAGTGATGTTGGTGGCAGGGGGGGGGGCGAAGGTATTATAAATGAGATTAAAAGCATTGTGGTGTCCCTGACACTAATCAATTCTCTACCCTGACTACTCTGTGAAACTATTGACCTAATTCTTAGGTTTTAATTGATTTGATCTGCTGAAGTTGTTTTGCTGTATAAGTAAAAGTCAATCCCTTCTATTCTGATTACTATACCATCTGGACACAACAGACATATGTGTGTGTGTGTGTGTGTGTAATTTTATGTTTTTTTTTTCCCTCTTTGTATTTTTTTAAACCAGTCACTGACAAAATGGCATAGTTTACTCTTTCCTTATCAACCCAGCTGAAACTGCCTTTGGCTCTGTAGTACAAATGTCTTGTTTTCATAAGTTTTGAATTAAAATCTTCCACCAAACCTTAGTCACAATTTATGTTCCTAACACTAGCTTAATGATAACTAAGTTATTTTACTAAATTCTTTGTTATATTTAAAATTGAAAGAAACACAGAGCATCTCAAAATAAATACAGTAACAAAAGTGTTAACAAATGATTACTTTTACCCTTTTGATACCAACCTACCTGAAACTGCTTCTAGCTCTGTAGCACAAATGTCTTGTTTTCAAAAGTTTTGAATTAAAATTTTCCACCAAACCTTAGTCACAATTTATGTTCCTAACTCTAGCTTAATGATAACTATGTTATTTTACTAAATTCTTTGTTATATTTAAAGTAATTGAAAGAAACACAGAGCATCTCAACAGAAATATGGTAACTAAAGGTTTAAGACAAGAGAGCCCTTGGAGTTTGTGGTTCCCTAGATTGGCTGGTGTATGCATGTATGTATATGTATGTGTGTGTGTGTGTGTGATTTATGTCTTTTTTGTCCCTTTGCAGAATTTAAGTCAGTCACTAACAAAGTGGCAAAGTTGTATTTAAAACAAGACAGCATGTGTGGTTGATGCATGCATGTATTGTGTGTGTGTGTGTGCATACGGATAAACTTGAAGTCATATGTGGGCGTGTGTGGGTGTGTGTGTGTCTGATGTTAGAACCCAAGCTGATGTTTCATTATTTTTCATGTGTGTGCATTCCTATGCAATTCAATGCGTGTGTGTGTGATTGTGTATGTACATGGTTGTGTGGTAAGTAGCCTGCTTACCAACCACATGGTTCTGGGTTCAGTTCCACTGTGTGGCACCTTGGTCAAGTGTATAGCCTACTATAGCCTTGGGCCTACCAAAGCCTTGTGAGTGGGTTTGGTAGACGGAAACTGAAAGAAGCCCATTGGGTATATATGTGTGTGTGTATTTGTGCGTCTGTGATTGTACCCCCAGCATCACTTCACAACCGGTGTTGGTGTGTTTACGTCCCTGTAAATCAGCAGTTCGGGAATAAGAGACTGATAGAATAATTATTAAACTTACAAAGAATAAACCCTGGGGTCGATTTGTTCAACTAAAGGCGATGCTCCAGCATGGCTGCAGTCAAATGACTCAAACAAGTAAACGGATAAAAGAATATGTCCACCCAGTAATCTCAAATGGAGAATCCTTACCCTGTCTCTTACCATCACTCACTCTCTCTATACACACTGGCAGCTTCCACCCTGCATCTTTCTGTTCTTCCTCCAATGCATCTTGTCTCCATCTCCATCTCTCCTTCCACCTCCACACTGATCGTACCCACCTACCTTTGTATAATGGTAGCAGCCAAGAATCCCAGTTTGGCCCTTCTTTTCATACTCTAAATCAGACGTTTTTACCAGGATCCACATGTCTCTTGAAGGTCCATATATGACTTATGGTGGCAGGGAAGGGTTCATGTTACAAAATAGTAAAATGGGGATTCACAATAATATTTTAAGGGCTCCTGAGGAAAACTTTGCTTTATCTGTATTCTTTGTAAGAAAGTTTCTTTCTCTCACCTTTTACATTGTTCAACCTACACAAATTAAAGTGTGAAAAACAAAACAATTTTGAAAGAAGTTTTTACAAAACTAGTTTATAACATCGAATGGCTATGGGGGCGGGGAGGGGGGTCACCAGAATAAAATAGTATTCAAAAGGATCATTAAATGAAAAAAAAATGGTTGAGTACTCCTGCTCTAAACCTCTAATCACTTTGATTGAAATTGCTTCTCTCTCTCTCTCTCTTTACTTTAGTCGGATATATGTATGGGTGTGTATAAGTGGGATAAATATAAATTCCAGCTATATAGTGAGAAGCTTATTAATGAGGGAAAAGCTAATCATTACGGGTAGGATAGAAACAACCAGATGACTAAGATATATTTCTGGTTGTGAGGACAAGGGGAAAATATTTCACTATAAACATCGAAATAGGTTCTTAGGAAGTTTTCTGATCAATAAGGCTCTGGACTGTTGCTGTAGTAATGAGGCTAAAGCATGGAGAGTAAATCCACTTGGCACAGATTGACCTTGAACTCTGCTGTGCACGCACACTAAGTTTTAACATTCTAGCTCACTTCCGCTGTTTGCAGCAGTGCTTGAAAGGAACGTGTGTAGTGTGTGATCACCGCATTGACCATGACAGAGAAAGTTGAGCAGAGAATTTGCATCAAATATTGCCAAAAGCATGGTGATACCTGCTCAGAGGCCTACACAAAGTTTTCAAGAAGTTTGCATCATTCTCGACACAGTCAACTGAAACCAGAGTGTCTGATTGGTCAGCTAAAAGCAGTTTTGGGACAAAACTGAACTGTAACTAATCTTCCCATCCTCTGATAACTCACAGATGGTGATTCGACGATTTCATCTCACAGCTGAACACACATCTGCGATGTTTTTCTCAGTTCTGCTGGTTGCGGGTCTCCAAGAACGTTCGTCAATATTGACATTTTTTTGGCCATCTTGGAAACGTCTGACCCACACGTACACTTGTATGTGGCTCACACACTCCTCCCCATACACTTTCTGCAACTTTGTGTAGACCTCTGAGCAGATATTGCTACAACAACCATCACTGTCATGGTCAATGTGATGATCACATGCTACACACCTTTCTCCCAAGCACTGCTGTAAATAGCAGAAGTGAGCTAGAATGTTAGAATTTAGTGCACACACACAGCAGAGTTCAAGGTCAATCTGTGCCAAGTGGCTTCACTCTGCATACTTAAGTTTTATTACTATGACAACAACCCAGATACTTATTCATCAGATCTTTTGTATGTATGTATGTATTTATGTATGTATGTATTTATGTATGTATGTATGTATGTATTTAAATATATAATGTATATATGTATATAATGTATGCGTATATATATATATATAGGCACACACACACAAGCAATACACACATATACAAACAATACACTCTCACAAATTTATATATAGAAACAATGCATGCACACACACACATACTTACATATATTTATATATGTGTAGGTATGTGTGTGTGTGGATACTTAGATATATGCGAGGGCATATGTAGCAGTAATTGTACTTTGTGTATGGATCGGTGTCTAAGAACTTTGGTAATGAAAAAAGGAGGCAAAACATAGACAAACGTGAAAGAAGATTATCATCATTAATTAATCTGATACTTATGAACATTTACTAAGCTCATTAGTAAATACTTGAGCTTGAGACTTGATACATTTGAAAATTAATCAATAATTAATTATTTTTATTTCTTTTATTCTTTTACTTGTTGCATTCATTTCACTGCGGCCATGCAGTGAGCACTGAGCACTGCCTTCAGTCGAACAAATCGACCCCGAATCTTATTTTTTGTAAGCCTTGTACTTATTCTATTGGTGTCTTTTGCTGAACTGCTAAGTTACAGGGATGTAAACACACCAACATCGGCTGTCAAGCAACCGTGGGGGGACAAACACACACACACATATAAATAATATATAAATATATGCATATATACAAAACATATATGTACATACCTACATATATATGTATATATATACATGCATATATGGGTACAGAACATCAAAAAATATGTAGACACAATGAGAAACGAAAACATAAAAACAACCACTCACAAGGCTTTGATCAGCCCGAAGCTATTGTAGAAGACGCCTTCCCAAGGTGCCATGCAATGGGACTGAACCCAGAACCATGTGCTCTCATACTTGCTCTCATACCTTCAAATACTAGAGTTAGTAAAACTTTTGAAAGTAAAACACTCAAATGCAATCTCTAAGACCACAAATGGGAAAGATATTTTGCGCTTGTTATTGTGTTGCTTGGTTATGGAGTCTCTAGAAATTGTAACATATTAGTGTCAGCTTTCTCATATTCATTTAATTTTACACCGATGCAAGAAATTAACTCTATTTGCGCTAGTTTGTTTATTGTGTACTGAAGTTAGTGTCATAAGAATTTGAATATTTAGAGCATATTTAGCACTTTCATTACCGTATTTCTGTTGAGATGCTCTGTGTTGCTTTCAATTAATTTTAAATATAACAAAGAATATAGTAAAATAACTTAGTTATCATTAAGCTAGTGTTAAGAACATAAGTTGTGACAAAAGTTTAGTGAAAGATTTTAATTCAAAACTTGTGAAAACAAGACATTTGTACTACAGAGCCAGAGGTGGTTTTGGCTGGGTTGTTATCAAAAGGGTTAAATTAATCAGTTGTTTACCTGTTTGTTACCATATTTCTGTTGAGACACTCTGTGTTTCTTTCAATTAATTTTAAATATAACAAAGAATTTAGTAAAATAACTTAGTTATCATTAAGCTAGTGTTAGGAACATAAATTGTGACTAAGGTTTGGTGGAAGATTTTAATTCAGAACTTTAGCATTCATGCAATATCAAGGCACATGTATGCACATTCGTGCATACACACACACACACACACACACACACACAACAGGCTTCTTTCAGTTTCTATCTGTCAGGTCATTGGCAAGGCCTTGGTCAGCTTGAGGCTATAGAAAAGACACTTGCTTAAGGTAACATGCAGCAGGACCGAACCCAAAATTTTGTGGCTGGAAAGCAGTACTACTGCATTGCAGATGGTGCTTGGCAACACCTACCTCATGGCGCTTGACCAACCCACAGAAATATGCTGGGTCTGCAACATATTTCAACACATCTGTTTGTGTGCATTTGTGTGTATGTATGCGAATACAAGGTTTTACTTCTAGAGGGTAACAGCCATTTAATATACAAAAATTTATGAAATAAATACCAGAGGTCATTAATTAATAATACCAGAGGTCATTAATTAATAATTCTTGATGACAATGCTCCAGTTTGGCCTCAGTCCAATGATTGAAACTGACACAAAATAAAAATTAAAATAATCTATTTTATAGTTGGTTTTATTAATTGCTTTATATTGGAAATTATCTGTCTCTGGTCTCGTTTATTATGATGGAGTGGTTGTGTTATAAATTCCCTAGCCAACTTCAGTGCTAATTAATATGTTTGGGAATACATTATTAATTATGTTCTGTTCTATACAGAAACCTTCTTTGTAGTATAATGTTGTATTATGTAATATTAAAATGCTCTATTGATGTTTGGCACCAAACATGCATTTAAGCTAAAATAGATAAGAAAAAAAATCTGTAGATAGGAATATACTTAAAAAACATCTTTTAACTTTTTTTTTTATATTTTGAAGCCTTTATAAAATGATAGACTTGAGCACAAAAAGCTATACAATTGTAAAAGAAAATATAAAATCCATTTTCCAATAAGCTGATAATAGACAGAACAACAGCTGTGTCTTTTCAAAAATAATAGCATCATGTAAAGAGTTTTAACACATTGATAAAATACTATGTAAAGTCAGAAAAATCATTAGAAAGATGGAACTGCTAATATGAGGGGTGTCCTAAAAATATTGTAAAAGTGGGCATAAATTTTTTATTAGCAGACCTAAGTTGTTCAAATAGAAATTGCTGGTTGAGTATCTCTTCCTCTATGCAACAGTGTTATTCAAAATATTTTCCATCAAATGTGATACATTTGTGCCATTCTGAACCTATCTCTTGACTCCTCTTTGAAATGATTCTGGTGCATACTGCTGAATCCATTTCTTCACAACCACTTTCACCTCATCTGTGTCATCGAAATCTACAAAGAATCTGTCTACAGGTGGAAGTTGAAGAGCACCAAATCTGAGCTGTGTGGTGGTTAGAGGACCTGCGAGCAACCTAATTTGGTTGTTGCCTTATTTGTTGCCAAAGATGTGTGTGGTTACTTACTGTCTGAGTGTATGTGGTTCTCAGATTTTTATTCCTTCTCTTCCTCCAAATGACTTTTCTAAACTTTTTCACTGTCACAATGTACTGCTTAAAATTCCCAGTATAGCAATACTTTAGAAAAGTCAAGTAGAGTGACACTAGTCTTCCCTAAAAATCAGTCACCATAAATTTCTTTACAACCACATCTTAGGTCTTTGAGAACTTAACTATCATTCCTGGATTATAAGGATACATGCAGGTTACATCGCCTGTCACCTTAGCATAATAAAAAAAGAATAACTGATCTTCATTGGGCTCAAATTCTTCCAGTTTGTCAGGACCAGCATTCACACCCCTCTCCTTCAAATCAGGTGTACCCATTTTGTACACACTTTCCAGTGGCTCCCATGCAGGTAACACGTAAAAAAAACACCTTTTAAGCGTGGTCGTTGCCAGAACCGCCTGACTGGCCCTCGTGCATGTGTCACATAAAAGCACCCACTACACTCTTTGAGTGGTTGGCATTAGGAAGGGCATTGAGCTGTAGAAACTTTGCCAGATCAGACTGAGCCTGGTGCAGCCTCTGGCTCACCAGTCCTCAGTCAAACCATCCAACCCATGCCAGCAAGGAAAGCAGACGTTAAACGATGATGGTGATGATGAGGGTGATTTCCAATATCCAAAGTCTTCTACCATCTTCTGTAACACAATATGGCCATAATCCAGTTGTGCAGTAAGCTCATAGATTGTGACCTGTCTGTTTATGCAAATCTGTTTGGCCACTCACTAGCGATTCATGACAGTGTTAGCAGCTAATGGTCTTCCTCTGTTTAGTTTATCTTCCATGCTGGTTTTCCCTTTATTAAACTTCGTTATCCATCCATGTAAATTACTCTTGTTAATGGTATCATCTCTGCAAACAATTGTAGTCTTCCATGAATGTCCAGACAGCCTGCTTTCATCAAGAACTCAATGACAGTATGTTGCTTCTGCTTGGGACCCACAATATGTCCGCAATGAAAAAAAAAAAAAAAAGAACCATATAGGGAGAGTTGCTCTCCCAAGATGTGCAATTTGAATGAGCTATGTCAATTAATAAAACAGTTTTGATTTTGAGACAACCCTTTCATATTTATTCAGATAAAAATAACATACATTTAATTAAAATGAGGTTTGAAGACCAAGCCTTCATAATGAGTGTCAGACACAAAAAGATTTAATATTTTGGCAATTGTACTACAATTTTTTTACTGGTAAGCTATAAAAATAAATACATTATTTACATTTGACGGATATCTGTCCTCATCTTGTCTGTTGTTAGCACAAACAAGATGAGGACAAACATCTGTCAAATGTAAATAGTGTTAATAATGTACATAATTCCTCATCTATAGAACTGTATAAAAATAAAATCCATGGGAAATAACTCCATATATGTTTTAGTCTTATTAGAACTCATCAGTGGGGTATATATACTTCATTATAGTTGTTGAAGTAGTGATGAAAGAATTACTAAGTAGAGGTACTATATTACATATGATAGGCATTAAAATTGGTACATTTAGAAATATAACTCTGATGGTAATTATTCAGAAAAGCTTTCAACATGAAAGACAATATTTTGTGTTGGCATATTTAATGTAGTAGACATCAAAGAGCTAATAAAGAAATAATCACGTAGTGAGAAGCAAAATAATATCAGTCATTGAAGTAATGTCGTCTTTTCCTAATTGCATAATTATTTTTAATTTTCTATTTGAAGACAATGCTATTTCTGGAGATTCAAGTAAAGAAATTATAGTCAAATAGTCTTCCTGAATTTGTTCAGTTTCATTCTTTCTTAGCTTTACTGTTACTCTACTTTTTGTTTTGAGTATTTTATGACCATAGCTATTTGTTTATTATATTCTACTATTATTTCTAATTAACTGACCATAGTCAAAGTGTTGACCTGAGTGGGTTGAAAGGAAAACTAGAATATGGGAAGATTTCAAAATAACAAACAAATAAGATACTAAATTATTCAGAGAACAGGCTGAAAATGATTCCAGTAGATAGGTATCTTTTTTACTGAGATACAAGTAAAAAATTTGTAAGATAATATTTTAGTCAATTATTTTGACCTAGTTTCAATTTTAGTGTGTATTTCATTGACCTGAGCATCAAAATATGAATGCAAAATCATGAGATACTCTAACATTCTGAATTGAATTTGATAAATATTTGATAAACGTTTATTTCTCACATTCATTAACATTAGAAAAGTCTTCATCTATAAAATAATGGAGTTAAAAATGTGTAATATTGAAATGGTTAATGATTCAATTAATGTATAATTCAAATAAAGAGAAGAAAATAAGAAATAAAAATCTTACAATTAATACTGAAATGACAAAGAGAGGAAAGAAAGGTGGATGAGAAACAGAATAAGATAATGGAGATAGGGAAGATAAGAATTCTTCAAAATCATATATTATGTATGATTGCTTTGAAAATGGTGAATAAATGTGCTTGCATTTCCATTTCAGAATATTTTCTAGTAATAACAATGCAGAAAGCAAATATAGAAAATTTACATCATTAAATTTATAAATTTTTAGCTTACTTTATGGCGACATGCAAATTACATTAAGGTGAAAGATGATAAAAAGATAAACATCATTAAAAGTGTAGAAAGCACCATAATTATTATATCTCATTTAATCAAAAAGCCAGACATTTTAAACCGGAATAGAAATGCTAAATTGATTTAAACCTTCTTGTCTTACTGGTAGCTATATTATCATTTTTAATGTATAAAATCTTCAAAGAGAGAAGGGAAAACATGTCTGGCTGAATTAGAACCTTGCACTGGAAAGAAGGAAATAAAATCTTAATATATGACTTCGATACACACGGCCAGTTTTTGTAGAAGTGGGTTATAGTCATTTGCATTAAACCCTGGGTATTACTTCTGTAAGATGTGAAATTAACAGGCTAATTAAAACATCAATTAACAGGCTAATTAAAACATCAATCAAAAATGCATTTGTGGCATTTGTTCAGGTCATTGTTTTGGGTTTATATTTTGCCAAAACCATTTTCTGTCATTCACCCTTCCAGAATTGATGAAATCAAGTAAAAGCTCATGGCAGTCATCATCATCATCATCATCATTGTTTAACGTCCGCTTTCCATGCTGGCATGGGTTGGACAGTTTGAGTGAGGATTGGCAAGCCAGTGGACTGCACCAGGATCCAGTCTGATGTGGCAAGGTTTCTACAGCTGGATGCCTTTCCTAATGCCAATCACTCTGAGAGTGTAGTGGGTGCTTTTTACGTGCCACCGGCAGTGAATTAGAGAAATTGTTAGTGCTGGACAAAATGTTTTGAAGATTTTATTCCACCTTTTTGTGTTCTGTGAACCCCCAAAAGGTCATGGTGAATTGTTTGTATCTAGTTGACAAAGGATAGCCATAGGAAATTAGCTTTGTACCCTCTCCTGAAAATTCCATTGCAGACACAGAGCGTTTGTCAAAGAGATGTCAAAGGATTGTTCATCTACATGATGGCACAAAAAGAAATTATTGCTATCATAATTCTAGATATTACAAGCAAAGCAGTGAAGACATGTTTACATTCCCAATAAATAATATATTCTGTAGTTTAGAGCTTTCAAACATCAGTGGAATTAAAAATATCTCTCATTTGAAAAACAGGAAAGGATTGGTGACAAGAAAGTTTATTGAACATACGTATGCATCAACGATACATATGTAAATTCATGTATGCACGTGTATATACCAAAGTAGGCAGCGTAGCACAATCTAGTTACCTCGCTATGCTTCTCTCTGTTTTGTCTGTCTGTCCGTCAATCTCTCTATGTGTCCATCCGTCTGTCTGTATATACACACATTTATATGTGTATACACATATGCATACATTTATTTATTTATACATATGTAACTTCTGTGTGTGTGTGTGTGTGTGTGTGTGTGTATATATATATATATATATATATATATATATATATATATATATTGAACATGTGCACACATATACAGAATTGAAAGATTTCGAAGCTAATTATCCACTACATTTAATTATAATGTGCTATATATCATATAATTGGCTCAATATGTTTCCTAGCTAAAGTAGTTGATTTTGGATTTTTAATTTTATATTTCATAAATCAGCTACTTTGATCTGTGCAAATTACCACAATTAAGTATACAGAATTTCTAGAAATAAGCCAGTAATTACCAAACAGCATAGCAATTTTTCTTCAAGGTTATATTATTTAGAAAGCAAACAATTATTTTGAACAGTTATCATGAGGTATAAAAATTATTTGGACATTTTGTTATTAATAAATTAAAAAAGCTAAATGTTTGTCAGAGAAATGTGACTTTTCTTTACATATGTGAATGTAATTAGTATTATTTGAATGTTGAAATTACTTGTGAAATAAAATCAATGCTGTCACGCTTTTTATAATTCCATTCAGATTATCAAATACTACTGGAATTCAAATTACGAATGTAATTCTACATTTTAATTTGTATTTATTTATTTCCAGCTAAGAAATGTAAAACTTTAATGCTGGTTGGATTGATATGCAACATATTGATCGGTTTTAGTCATTTCTATATTTATTTATTTCTGATATGTCAAGAGGTTTTATAACTTAGGTGAGGCAAACACTTGCTGTTTTGGAAAATCTCAGCATTAATCAATATTAATGCTAACATAAACTAATACTTTTAGACATTGTTGTTTCACATTACTGCAATTTGTTCTGGGTGTCTTGAATAAAGCTGATGTTATTTCTTTCCACAACCAATACTTGAAGTTATTAACAATAAATATTCCTACAATGGAAATAACTTTACAAAACAAATTATTAAAGTTTGACAAAAAAAAAAGACCACAATGATTACTGAAATGGGATATTTCAAAATAAGAATACTATGAAATTATGAATAATATGGTGAATATTTATAGAAAATGTGAAAATGTGAATGTTTGTTCCCCTGGAGAAATTATGTGAAAGAGTTAACTGTGCATAGTTTGGTTTTGGATAATTATAAAAAAGGCATGCCACTGTGCAAACATTATACTTTGTTAACATTTTATCTCTTAAAAATGGTTCCAACTATTGATGGATTTTCAATATCCCTTTAGATTCAAATATTCTAATGATTGAAACAGTTTTTTTATATGATGGATTGTTATTGTTATTAGTTTGATTTCCTTCATCTGAGCAACTTCTTTTCTTTCTTGGTTTTATTGGTTCAAGTAGCACTCACTCTCAACAATGCTGTTCTGATCATTATTCTTTGTTTCGTCTACATATACTTCAGCTATATACACACATATATATACATGAATGTATAACATATGTGTTCATATATTCATCTCATATAAATGGAAATTCACTTGAATACTTGGGGAAAGAGGGAAATGTGACTGATGAAAATAAATAAACAATGAAAGTGTTGAAATTTACACATCCACACACATATATAAGTAAATATATTCAAAAGTGCAGGACTGGTTGTGTGGTAAGTTGCTTGCTTACTGACTACGTGGTTCTGGACTCAGTCCCACTGTGTGGCACCTTGGGCAAGTGTCTTCTACTATAGCCTCGGACTGACCAAAGCCTTGTAAGTGGATTTGATAGATGTGAACTGAAAGAAGCCCGTCATATATATATATATATATATATATATATATATATATGTATGTATGTATGTATATATATATATATAT
>NC_068982.1:9859331-9860468 GCF_001194135.2 Octopus bimaculoides | reverse complement strand
AAATATTAGCGCTTGCACCTATTCTTGTAGGTTCTTCAGATATGATTTCACTTCAGAGGATTTGTCTCTTTTTATAGTATTATTGAAGGTGTAGGGGTGGAGAGAGAGATATAGGATAGTAAAAGAGGGTGAGGAATGGGGGAAAAGTGAGAGAGAGTGTGTGTATGAGTGTTTTGTGTTGGTGTGTGTGTGCGTGTTTGTGTGTGTGTGCATGTTTGTGTGCCTGTGTATCTGAAAGGAATGTCAATGGGAAAGAAAAGAAAGGGTGAAAGAAGAAAGAAGAAAATTGTGTTTACAGCTGGTCAGTTCTTTCAATGACAAGTTGATTCTTGGCCTTTAAAAATGGCAAAACCAGGTGGCTATTTAAACTGGGGCATTGTTTGGAAAAAAGTTGTTTTTCAGAGAGTTGTCATCATTGTCCAGTGGGAGAGAGTGTGGGTATGCTTTTGTGTGTGCTTGTGTGTGCGTGCGCATGTGTGTGTGTGTGCCTGTGTATCTGAAAGGAGTGTCAATGGAAATGAGAAGGAAAGAAAGAAAGAAGGAAGAAAGGAAGAAGAAGGAATTGTGTTTACATCTATACAGCTGGTTAGTTCAAAAAGGGAAGGAAACAAATATGAAAACCAAGTTAACTAGGTTCAATTCTAGCTGGCACAAAAATGCCCCACTATCTGGGTTTCTTGCCGTTTTTAGGCTCTGTTGTTCCAAAGTTGAATAACGATTAAGAATAATGAAATATTGTGATGAATCGATGAGTGAGGTATCTAAATATTGGTTAGTTCATTTTGTCATAGACATGGATCAAAAATAAATATAAAATATAGCATTTCTGTAGTCATTTACCAATATAAATTAGCAAATGGTGCCATTGTTTTAGATACTGAAATAACAAGTTCTAAAATAGTTTTGGATTCACTTTTAGGATCAAATCCATTATGGAATAAAAATACAAATAATTATAATTTCAAAGATAGAGAAAGTATATGTAAAGGTATAAAAATACAAAGATAGCGAAGTATGTGAAAGGATGAAACTTTTTGGTGAAATATATGTGGCTATAGTTTGTGTGTGTGTGTGTGTTTGATTTGGTTTGTATTGGATATATAATGGTTTAATTTATCTTCCATCTGTTATTTCAGT
>NC_068982.1:9858450-9858912 GCF_001194135.2 Octopus bimaculoides | reverse complement strand
ATATATATATATATATATATATATATAAACACTATTGAAGGTACTAAAAGTTCAACTCGTTTTTCTTTTGAATATAAACTTTAAACTACTGAAGTGTTGTAGTTTAATGAATCAATGTGAAAGTAGAAAATGTTACGAACATTTCAGAGGTTAAAACTACTTTCACATCATGACACCTTTTTCTCCAACTTCCAATATCTTTCCTACATAGATACATACATGGATACATAGATACATACATATTATACGTACTTATGTACATATACATACAAACATACATACATACATACATATGTATGTATATACCTACATGTATGCATACTTATTTACATAAATATTGACATAGCTGCATATAAACTTAAACACATACATATATGTATATACCTCTGTACATATATAACTATATGTATGCATGTGTGTATGTATATATATATATGTGTGTATCTATGTATGAATTGTGTC
>NC_068982.1:9857997-9858440 GCF_001194135.2 Octopus bimaculoides | reverse complement strand
ATGAAACTTTTTGGTGAAATATATGTGGCTATAGTTTGTGTGTGTGTGTGTGTTTGATTTGGTTTGTATTGGATATATAATGGTTTAATTTATCTTCCATCTGTTATTTCAGTATGGACTTAAAAAGAAAGTCAAAGAGGAACCAGAGGCAGAACCTGATTTAGACGAGGGTCGAGTTGGCCGCAAGAAAAAAACAAAAGAAGAACTTGCAGCCGAAGCTAATGAAGAAGATGATGATGATGACTTCGCAAGTAAATTCTCTTCCTTGTGTTGCTGCATGAATTTTGTGTGATGACATGCCATTGTTCAATATAATTGCACAGCCAAACATCTTAAATTTCAAATCGTTATGTGGCCTTCAATTAATAAAAAATCTAAAATGAAACAAAGAGGCTGCACATTATATATATATATATGCATATATATATATATATATATATATA
>NC_068982.1:9853632-9856819 GCF_001194135.2 Octopus bimaculoides | reverse complement strand
TATATATATATATATATATATATATATATATATATATATATATGCAATAGTAGTCATTTGTGCATATGTGAATGAGTGTCTCTAATTGTCAATTCATGTCAAAAATTATGTACTGTCTTTGTATGTATTCTGAAATATGTTAAACCCAAGTGAAATGATCTCACAAAATGCTGTTGAATATGTATGCAAATATATACATATCTTAAAAAAAGACAATTGGCTATGTGGTGTGCAATTTTTCACATGACGCAAGCAGTCAAGCTCAGATATATAAAAACCCATATTAATATTTTCACATTTAAGCTTAGATATGGCCATATTTATCCATTTACTGGGAATGCTATATCACAGATGTATGTTTAACGTCAATGATTACTAAACCATTGAAAATTTCTTTGTTGGGTTTTCTCAAAGAATTGAGAATTATAATCCGTTGAAAGTATATGGCTTCTTTGTTATTGTTGCTTGTAAACGCATTGGTTAGTGCTTGCACCATAAAACACCAGTCCAATTATAAAACTGCTTAAAAGTTTAGAAAAATATAAAGTTCAGAAATTTGCTTTTAAGTTTAAATATTTGATATTCCCTCCAGCACGTACTTATATTTTTTTGATTATATCCTCTTCTCCATTTAACATATTTGAATTATATTAGATAAATTTATAGATTAGAAAAAACATGGAGCCATAGTTAAACATATGTATTTATGTGCATGCATACACACACACTCACACACACACACACGCTTACACACAGATAAATATATTTAAACATATTTGTGTGTGGATGTGTATATTTCAACACTTTCATTCTTTATTTATTTTCATCACTGTCACATTCCCCAAGAATTCAAGTGTATTTCCATTTATATGAGATGAATATATGAACGCATATGTTATACATTCAGGCATATATGTGTATATAAAGGTATGAATATATATATATATATATATATATATATATATATATATATGCCATACATGTTTGGGAGTATTATACATATCATAATGTGAGTCTGCCTATACATGTGTATATATGCGTATATATCTTTCTCTCCCCTACTCGCTTCTCTCTCTTTCCCTCTGTGTGTGTATATATATATATATATATATATATATATATATATATATATCATATATATGTGTGTGTGTGACTGTATATATGTATGTATATATATATATACACATGTTTGTATGTGTGTGACTATATACATGCATATATATATACATAAGTCAATTTTCCATACAGACATCTATGTGAAGATGTATGTTAAAATAATACTTCTCCAGTTTTTGTGTTTAAATCCCTTCCTTTTCATATAGAATCATTTTAGAAAGTCACAATCCACTGTCACTTGGAATTTATATATGTATATATGTGTCTAATTTCTTGGAATATTTCTTACATATTTGTTGTCACTGTATAATCAACAAACTCTGTTCCCATGAGTGTATTCATGCATATAGCACATTTTGTTTTTAAATATTTCCATCACTTGATTTTATTAAAGCTAAGATTATGAGTATATTTATCTTTTTGCTTAGTCTTATGCTACTGTAAAATTTTACTAATAATTTTTTTGGAATTGTATTACTTTTTAATGCCACATAATTTGTTTGTGTATGTTTTTTAACAGTATGAAGTAAATGTTAATAAATGTTAGGATTTAGAAGTAAGCATGAGTTAATCTGTAGATAAGCTACATAGACTGCATGCCAAAAAATGGAAAAAAATATATCCTAAAGACTTTACATCTTTTTTTTTTTTAAGATTACAAAATCCATATAGTTTGTTGTGATAATAGCAAGAGAATTATCCATGTCATTAATTATAATTCATATGAGATGGTCAAAATCAAAAAGATTATTATTAATTGGCCAAGCAGAAATATTTAATTATTGTCTTAAACAATAATTGGTAACAATTATTATTATTATTTTTTAAATCCAGAAAATTTGGATCAAATATGAAACCTGCTCTATAATATTTTTATAAAAATCCATGACAAATTTTGTGAGAGATAAAAATTATGACCAGTTCGCTTTTTGTATTCTCTTTTTCTCCTTTAGCATTAATTCTATTTTATTTCAGCAGGATTAAAATTCTTAAATTATTATGTTGGACACCTGACATTTAATTCTTTCTCCGTTGCCTCGTACTTTCATTTAGTACATAGCTTTTAGCATTTTACTCATTATTAATATCTTAAATTATTATGAGACATAGTATGCTGTTTAGAAATAATTTTAATTGAACAAACAATTAAATTCAAATTTTGGGAAACATAACTTAACTTCGGGATTCATAAGTTCAGATTAAATTGATTTAAAATACAATCTTACATAATTTTTTTTTTATTTTAATAAATCAGTTTGGGATTGTAAAATTTTATAAAATTTTACGTCACAATATCTACAACTGTTTTGGTGTTTCCCCATCTTTATAGTTTCAAACATAGTAGAATTTATAAATATTCTACCATTTTATAATAGAATATCTTTTTCACCTTAATTCATATCATGATTATGAAAAAAAAACAAAAACAATAGAACAAAAAAGATAAGGTTCATGTTAAATTCAGATATTTATTTATTCTTGCTACAATTAATAAATTATGCACTGAAATAGCTATGAAAACAATTATGACTTGATTAATCATTTCTGTGATAACTTGAAACTGTTATGATTTTTCAAAGTATATTTTGTTTGCTAAGATTAAAATCATTATTAGGAAATTGTCAAATTATTGCGTTGATATTTAATGGTTGATAAAATTTCTTAATTTTATGAGTTTGCATGTGTGTGTATGTATATATATATATATGTATGTATATATTTACACATATATGCATACGTATATATATATGTATATATATGTATGCATATTTATATATGTATATATATATATATATATGTATATATATGTATATATATATATGTATATATATATGTATATCTATATGTATGTATATATATCTATATGTGTATCTCTCTCTCTCTCTCTATATATATATATATATGTGTGTTTATATATCTCTATATATATATATATATATATATATATATAATTGAGATAAGATCATTATTTAATCATTTATCAGTGGCCGGCATAATAAAAACACCATAATGGTTAATTTTAATGTGTGTGTGTGTGTGTGCGTGTGTGAGTGCGCGTGTGCGCGTATAT
>NC_068982.1:9844952-9851499 GCF_001194135.2 Octopus bimaculoides | reverse complement strand
GTGTATATATATATATATATATATATATATATATGTACACATACACAAATGCTATATAAATATGCATACAGACATTCTGCATACTTACATATATATATATATATTTGTGTAATATATAAATGAGTAAATATCTACACAAATATGTGTGTACAAATAAATACATATACATACATGTGTGTGTTTGTGTTAATGTTATGACTTTTTGTGTAATCATACATTGGCATTCAAACATCAACTAAAAAAACTCCACTCAGTTTGCCTATTATCAAAATTTATTTTTACAAAAAAACGGTTGAGTGTGACCTCAGAGTTATGCTGGTATTCTAATGTAGACATATTCTCACTACATAAATTAGCAGTGATGAAGTAGGTAATTCAAATTTTTCTAATTTCTTGAATATATAATGCAAAATAAATATTTGCACCATTTCTAGAGTATTGGTGCAGTGCCGAAGCAGTATAAAACGATGAACAATTTTAGTTAATTTTTTGGTTCTATATTTTTATGAATCAGAAAATTGTATTTTTGTTACTCTTGATAAAATTTGCTTCATGTAATGAGAATTAACTCTAAAATGGAAATCAATAATGTGATATTTCATATCTACTTAGTACTTAAAAATCAGTTTTTATTGATTTTGATAATCAACTTGCATAGAAAATATTTTCATTATGATAATAAGATACATATATGTGTTTGAAATTAAGTTTGTTTGTGATATAGGTTTTGTTTGCTATTTTATAGTATATATTTTCCTTGTTTATTATGTAATTATGGAAGTTTGTTCTCAAGAATTTTAAGAAAGTAGCTTTGAGGTACATTGGTAAGACAAGATAACTGTAGTTGCTTGAGATTAATTGCAACAACAACGTCAAGAATGAAGCATAAAAGGAAACTACTAAATTGATAATCTGTTATATAGGTAAATACGTGTTTTGTAAGGCATATTTTGACTTTGACGGCTTATTAAATAATTAAGATCCCTTTCTGTTTCTAAAAGTACATAATTAATTTCATAAATTTACTCTAAGAAACTATAAAGTTGGATTTCTATTTATACGCTGCATGTAATTTATTTAGTTCATTGCTAAAAATTATTTTAGAATATATCTAAAATATATATGTACACATAATTACATGAATAAATACGATAGCCACATTTAAATTAACAATTACAACTTATTGCCTCATCTATGCTTAAGCAAAATGTTTGTAAACAGACCTCTGTTGATATACAACATATATAATCTTATAAGGAAAGTTATATGTATGAAATAAAATGTATGCTTATGCATATTTACAAATCAAATCTTTTCAAGGAATATTAAAAGCAATATATGGGAGTTTTATAATTAATTTTCTGTTACTGATGTTTAAAATATATAATTAAAATAATGATAGGAGGATTTGTTGTTTAGATACAAATCATAATCACATCAGTGCTTGAGTGGTTTTTACCTTTGTTAAGGCTTAAAACTTGATCATTGCTAATGCAAAATATGTTTTTGTGTGTATATTGGAATTCTTGCTTTTACAGTGTATCACTAGGGAGCTTATTATTTATATGTTGTTCCATAATGTTTGAATGAGTTATTTCTCAAAATTACTAAATATTACAATTTTCATTATATAAACGTGTTGATGTGTTATGCGTTAAAAAATGTTTCATTTAGCCAGAAGTACTTTTGATAGTCTACTCTATAAACATAACTTATTGAATTGTAAGAAAATTGCTATATAAAGTTTAAAGACTTTTTTTCTTAGATACTAATTGCTAACATTTTAGATTTTTATTGATATCTTTAAAATCGTGTTTTTAAGATTTTAACAGAAAATTTAGAAATCTTTCTCTGTAAGCCTAAAGTAATACTTAATTTTGTACAAATATCGGCTTGATAATATAATTACAAGCTTGTTGCCTAGTTAATAATAGCATGTTGTCTTGTAGAGAGATTGTCTAAACGTTATACCTAAGTGTTATAATATCTGCTTTGAATATAAAATGAAAAATCTATATATATAAACATTTAAAAAAAAAATCTGTTAAAAACATTAAAAAATAACCAAAAAAAGGCTCATCATCAGGATGTGACATTAAGTTTCTGCTGAAAATCTCTAAAGAAGTTTATAAAACAGCTCAATTATTTTCTTACTTATTTATACATTGATATGTAAATGATTTTGTCATGATCTTCTATTCCTTATGATGACAGGTGAAAACTTACACATTCCAGTTGACAGTTTAGTAGAATAGATGTAGACTTGATTAAAATTTCAAAATTCAAGCCCCACCACCTTGAAACAAAAAAAAAAAACACCCTAAAAAATTAACAGTAATAATTCTTGCTATCTACTATAATAATTAATTCAACTTCTTTATTGATACTGATGTTGTTAATTATACAACCTACATGTTTTAATGTACGTTCTTCTGTCAAATCCATCACTTCTTTGTTATTCTTCAGAAAACCATCATCCTATGTTTTATTTTCATTCTCTTTTTGTTTTTTTACCAATTGTTCTGCAATTGCAACTATCGTCACACAACTAGGACAATTACTAACACTGCTGCTACTGCTGTTGCTACCACCACCACTACTACTACTACTACTAGTTATTTCCTTAACCACTATTACAAATACTTACATAATATTTCAATATACATTTTTGACCCGTGAACAAAGTTTTAATAATTCTCATAATTGACAAAAAGTTTTTAGAATTAAATTCATGTCTACATACGTGCATATGAAAATTACATTCCTATGCACTTAAATTTGTAAACATAAAATGTGTAATACATGAGGTTGAATTGAATGTTTCTTGGCTTTAAAAGATGACAGTAACTTCAAAGTTTTGTCAAGTCTGGCATTTCAAACTGTGGTAGAAGACCAAATAGTTGTTATATATGGACAGGCTAGAATTATCGAAGGCAAGAAGAGTAGTTGTATTGGAGTAGAGTTATCAATGAAAAATTATCAAGAATAAACTAGAGAAATGTTTATTTTCAGTATTTGATCAATGATAAAAAATAATGAAATATGAGCATATATAGGTGAAAGTTCAGTTCTATATTTAAGAGGTGAGGAAGTATGTACATTATTTACATTTGACAGATATTTGTCGTCATCTTGTTTGTTTTTAACACATTTCGGCTGATATACCCTCCAGCCTTCATCAGGTGTCTTGGGGAAATTTCAAACCTGGGTTCTCATTCCTAAGGTATTTTTCGATGTTATTATTATTATTATTATTGAGGTCACTGCTTAACCACCATGCCATATGCCCATGAACATAATAATAATAATAATAATAATAATAATAATGATAATGATAATTATAATAACATTGAAAACAACCTTAGGAATGAGGTCCCAGGTTTGAAATTTCCTCCAAGACACCTGATGAAGGCTGAAGGGTATATCAGCCAAAACATTGTGTTAACAACAAACAAGATGAGGACAAAATATCTGTCAGATGTAAATAATATAGGTGAAAGTTGCGTGAAACTTATGTGCTTATGAACAGACATATAATTTCTACCCAAGTCAAACTTAATGACACTTCATAATGCTAAAGGGCAAGTTAAATAACTATTCTACATAATAGTCTTCGTAGAACTGAACTGTGACTGTAGTGTTTACTTTTATTGCATTAAATGTGGCTGCAACAGTAGTGTCTCACTTTGATCAATATGAACAAAAAGGTTACATTAAAACAATCACTCCCATTATCTTACCTTATCCTTTCCTTGTGAAATTGGCCTAACCCTTTAGCATTCAGATTATTTTGTCAAATGTAATGCTTATTTATTCACATTGTTTTGGATTAATCAGGCATTATTTTGTTGCTTTGAGATTTTGATGATGTGACTCTTTATTTGTAGAATGGCATTGTAGTGTAGGTGTGAGAGGTCAGATACAGCTGGTTTGAACATAAAATCAGGTAGAATATTTGAGCTTGATTTGGCCAGTTTAAATGCTAAAGGGCTGGAAGACGTTTGAAAAAATTTCATTGTCCATACCAAAGAGCTTAAGATAATGTTGTCACTAAAACCTTATGACTGTTTAATTTTCTTGTGATTATTTTGCATATTAAGTATCACATTTAATGCATACAAACGGCAGGTGCAAATAAGTAATTAATATATTCTGACAGCTTTGTGATATGAATTCAGTTCCTCCTCTCTTGGCAGCTAAGTTTCCAGTCATAGATATTGTCAGTTGCCTGAAAATTCCACCAGCCAGACTTGCCATTGACATGCTACATGAATACAAAGGCACTGGGGTTACAGGACATTTATTTCAGATTTTCTTTACTGTAGAATATAAATCATAGAAGGCCAAATCCATGACTTAGAAATAATTGTAATAATTTCCAGTTGTAATTCTATTGCTTTTATGTCACAAATCTTCATTAAAAAAAAGGCATTAACATCATTCATTTCTCATTTCTAATCCATTTTAAATCTAATTAATTTGTTTTAATTTGCACCTATTCTTATATTACTTCACTATATCATTCCTTTGTTGCTGGTTATCATTATTGTAAATATAATCATTAATTTTATTTGAAAGATTCTATATGTCTATAATGCTCAGACCTGATTGTATATAACTATAAAACAGAAAATAGGAATTTTATATTGTAGTACAATGTTAACAATAGAGAATTGTGGTATTTGAATTTCAAAATGTTTTCCTTGACACCACTTGATAAGACTAGAAATTTTGTTGAACCAGATAGAAATTTTACTGCTGACACATTACCAGAGAATGTTTAAATCTTTTTTTGTTTTTGAAACCAATCTTGTATTTAAGAAGCTTACATTGCAAAAATTGTCCTGGAAGTATTAACAGATGTGTAAATGTAGTTTGTATGTAGGTATAAATTAAATGTTACAATAAAATGCTTGTTGTCAAAGGCACTCCATAAATCTAAGGAATTTATAGAAATTTGTTATGCTTTGGTTTTATTCTCTATGCATAATATCAATATCATTATCTCAATATTAGTACTAAAATTTACATTTAGAAATGAAAACTTATGTGTATATATGTAAGCATATATAACTGTGTGTGTGCGTGGATATACATGTATGTAGTGTATCTATATATATATATATGGATCTTCAAGTATGTAGTGTATAATTGTGAATATGTGTGTGTGTGTGCATGAGAGAGAGACATATTTGATTATCTGTAACCTCAATTACTATAAGTTTAAAATTTCATGTCAGCATATTAAAACACAAGCAATTCTATTTGTAATATAAAGAAATTGTAGATAGTAAATAAAAGAAAGCAAAATGAAAGAATGTCAAACTGATGCAAATAGGTCATTAATTTTTATTGTGTTATTTGAAGCTGTAGTGAGATATATTATATTTTATGATATAAAAGATTGTGTATTTACAAAATCAGAATTTATTGTAAACCAAAACAGGTTAATAGAAATAAATCAACATTTCAAAATTATTAACGATTTTTTACAAATAGCATGTGATGACACATCATTATCACCTGAGGTTTACTATTACACATATATAGTATATTAACGAATATAATAAAATTAGATTTATTTCAGAATAACATGATTGATTGTCCAACAATTTCTACTGATTACATAAAGAAAAAATGTCAGAGATTTATTCAACTAGACATTAATGAAAGGGTTTAGAATGCTTTATGGAATTTATAGCACTTAACTGCTTATCAAATTGTTTTTCTACAAAATAACTATTTGCTTTTCTTTTCATTGACAATGTTACAAATGGGAAAAAGAATTATTTTGTATATTTGAAATTCTATTGTATTGAAAACTGTTATTCGAGTTGAATGAGACAACTACTACATCTTTCATGTAATGTCTTTATATTATATCAGAATTTAAAAAAATGTTCTTTCACTCTACAAGACCTCACTGCAGTTAAGAGATAGTCTTGAAAGAATTACAAAATATTAATGTCACAAATATGTAGAAATCTAATTCAAAAGTTAGTTATTTCTGACATGGCCATATTAGTAACAAGTAATAATAACTATTATGAGGGGAAGGATGTGACAGAGAAAACACATGTTATTAGAGATTATAGACTAGAAGGTATATGTATATAGACATTTACTAATGTTCATAGAATTTTTACTCAAGTTTTCTTTTGTATTTACTGAACCATGCTTTCTTATGTGAAAATTAGCCATAAACATAACCTGCGTTACATATGAGGCATCTTAAAATTGATTTTCCAGGCTAGAACATTTTAAACATGTTAATTAATTAGAATAATTAAAGGAAATAATATATAAACACATATATTAGTCTCCTCAAATATATATGCATATTTTCTATCCCCCACAACACATTAGAAAATATGTATATATTTATGCATGTCTGCACTTATGTATACATCCACACACACACACACACACACACATATATATATATATGTATGTATGTACTTACATACAAGCACATATGCATACAAATATGTTACACATGTTTACATATCAACATGCATTATATTTGTGTGTGTGTGTATGTATATAT
>NC_068982.1:9841419-9843952 GCF_001194135.2 Octopus bimaculoides | reverse complement strand
ATATATATATATATATATATATATATATATATATATATATATATATACACACACATATACACACTTTTATGAACCATACATCCATATGGGAATCCTCTCAAGGTGAATAATGGAGTATTTGGTTTTCTAACAGAAGAGTCACATCAAGTTGGACATAATGATTGCTATATATATATAAGTTGATTGATTGATTGATAGATAGATCAATAGGTAGATATGTAGATAATCATTTATCAATATTTCAAGTGATGAAACACTGCATTTTTCAGAAATTTTAATCTGAAAGTACGCTATATATTACTATAAAATGATGTATATTAAATTAAATTTTCTGCCTCTTATCTGGAACTTACCATTGCGTCCAATTAAGCATTTGTTTAAAATTTGTATTTGATGATTGTAATCAGAAAATTATTTCATATTAACCGAGCTTTGAATTTCATTCCATTAGTGAAATAAACCTAAGGTAAAAATATTATTAAAAATATCTCTTTCTTGGTATGTGATTAGACACACATGTATTTGTACACTTATGTGAATATTTATATATATCAATAGATTGATTATATATATATATATGTGTGTGTGTGTGTGTGTGTGTGTGTGTGTGTGTGTGTGTGTGTATGTATGAATATCTTTGTACATAAACACAGGTACAGAATATTGCTTTAAAAATTCTTAGTCAGCTTATGGCAGGATGGGAAAATCAGGCATATAAACCAATGATAATGATGGTAAGCATTGATATATATATATATATATATATATATATATATATATATATATATATATATGTGTGTGTGTATATACATATATATATATATATTTATATGTGTGTGTGTATATACATATATATATACATAGACTCCCACATTTGTAATTACGTGTTTAGTTGTTTGAGCATTATGTAATGATAAAATGCAGGAAATTGTGTTTGTGTTTGGTGACATATATTTGATACCTCTTGTTTTTATTGAAATCTGTAAATTCTGGATTATCCACATTGGAATTCTTTACCAAATAACTGAAATGTATTATTTGGAAAAGGATAAAAAAAAAAAAGATGAAAGAATGACAGTAAAGCCACAAGTAGAAAACAGATTTTAAGTCTACTGCTTTATATTATAAGGCATGAGTTACAGCTTCGATTGAATAAACATCTGTGGTTTTCATACCTTTCTGCTACTCAATCTCTTAAAATAAGATTCTTTATTTTATCATCTCAAATGCAGTTTATATCAAAACTAATTGCAATGTTTTAGCACAGGGGTCTCAGCCATTTTTTATCTATGGACCCTGCCTGATTTCTATTTTATTCTGGTAGACCCCATAGACATTCAATGTTTCAAAACTAGTTTATAGAAACCTCTTTCAAAATTCCTATTTTGTTTTGCACACATTAATTTCTGTAGGTTGAACCAGGTAAAACGTTAGAGAAAGAAAACTTGCTGTTTGTTACTATATACACCAATATATATATACATCTAAAGAAAAAATTTTTCAGGGGCCCTTAAAATACAATGGTGGATCCCCAATTTACTAATTTGTTGTGTGGCCCTCACAAAATCTTATCTGAACCCTCAAGGGCCATATAGACCCTAATTGAGAACTACTGTATTAGTATGTGTTAATACTCAGAAATGCAGCTTCACATGAACATATATGCATGTGTGTTTGTGTGTGTGTGTGTAATCATCACCATCAGTTTACACCTAATTTGCCATGCTAGCATAGGCTGAATGAGTCTTCTCAAAAATGGGCTTTTCTACATTTGTTGCTGTGAGCTTCGTCCCCTTGAAATCAACTTTCACCCCTTATTCTTATGTCTTCCTTGATATTTCTCTTCCAGAATTACATTCCTCTTGAATGACTTACCATAATTCTAATCAACTCTCATGTTTCATATGCATCGCTTGTCCATACCAGCACAGTTCATGCCACATCTGATTCCACTTTTACTCAGATTTTCTCGCAGCTCAATTGTGCACACTTGTTCATGCATATTAAATTACACAGCCTGCCGAGTATGCTCATGTTATATTTCAGCCACAGACATTGTTCACATTCAGGGCTTATGTTTTACAACCATGCACATTCTATATCATATGCAGACATCATGTCATCTGTTCGTTACTGAAAGAGAAAAAGCTCGTTGCCAGCAGGGGTATCTCCCTGATTGGTGCACATCACATTCTCTACTCTGGTTCTTTTGTTTTTACAGCACCTGACCCTGGCCCATAGCTAATTAGGTCACCTAGGCAATAGAAGCTACCAATTTTATATATATATATATATATATAAGGTTAGCTGAGTTAGAAGTTAAAATAACTATCTAAGGGATAGAAGTATCCCTTATACTACTGGTATATTACCTATGTTTAACCATGGGCATACATATGCAAGTATATTATGCAGTTTATTTGTATTGAATCAATAAATAATAATTGGTGTAAGTCAATTGTTGTTCATCAATATTTTTCCATTTTCTGTTTTCTTTCTCTCTCTCTCTCTCTCTCTCTCTCTCTCTCTCTCT
>NC_068982.1:9832142-9841409 GCF_001194135.2 Octopus bimaculoides | reverse complement strand
TGAGAGAGAGAGAGAGAGTGAGGGAATTACTTAATTTGGTTTTTTATGGCTGGATGCCTTTCCCAATGACAACCACTTAGTAGAGTGTACATGGCACATTTTCTCATGGCACAACACTTGAGAGATTGAATTGTCTTTGCTGAGAGAGGACTGGAGAGATCTCATCATTTTACATTGTCTCTACTCATGAAGTGTTCAACTTAATAGAGTAATTAGTAGGTGCATATGTGACACTAGGGGTGCTTGTGTACAGTAAATTTGCTGTGGAAACATCGGTGATAAAAAGGCCAGAAATGAGGTTTTGAGAATATGGAAGTGAATAAACTGTAGAAAATATCTAATTTATGTGTGTATAATTGCACAGGTGGCAAAAGTGGGTGATTGGATACAAAAACAATGCCATCAAAGGTATCAGAATAGGTGGGATGGCAGACGGAGCAAGAATATGATAGGAAGAAGACAGGGATATATAGAGACTGGTGATGAGATAAAACCCAAGTAAGTGAGAGATGCTAACGGATGTAGTTCAGAGAAGAAAGAGCACTGGCTGGCAACACAGCATGGAGAAATTAGAGTGTATTGGTCATTCAGGAGATGATGATGCTCTAATGCTGTCTCTTGTATATAAGTCACCTGAAGTGCAAGTGGGGCAGAAGGATGAAGATGGTGCAATTAGCATAGGTGATGAGAGGTGGAAGGCTATGATAAGAAGGTGAGCTAAAAGGAAGGTGAACCCTAGGTAGATGGGAAGTGAGTCAAAGATGTAAAACGGATGTACACACACATACCTATGAGTATATATATATATATATATGTGTGTGTGTGTGTGTGTGTAGATAGATAGATATATGATGATGTGTGTGTTACTGTGGGATGAGTAGTGTGAAATTCATTAATTAATAAGAAATTAATTATTTGGAACTCTTCTTAAAATCTGTAAAGTTTATTAGAATTTTATTACGCTATTAATTTGTTTCTTGTTACTCTTAGTGTTGCTTATATTCATGCAGTATAATATTCTGTTACCGTTTCAAACGACAAATGCAGTTAATTCTTTGAATATATCAAATAACAGTGTAAAATACACTAGTCTTTCTCTTCATATATTTTTTAAAAGTTACTTTGATGGACTGAATCATAAAAATTTTATCCAGATTAGTTGGTTTGTTCCCTTTCGTAGGTTGACATTCACTCTCAGCTTCACAAGCAAATGTAATTCTTGCCAATTACACAGAATCTCTGCTCTGAGTGGTAATTGTAAACTATATCTATTTATTATTATTAATATTATTATTCAGGTCACTGCCTGGAATTGAACTCGGAATCATGGTTTGTAGTGCCTAAACACTACGCCCTATGCCCGCGGGGATATTTATGTCAGTAAATTTTGACTTATTTGAACTATACCTTTTCTGATTATATATGTTTCCAATACTTATAAAATTTCTCTGTTAGTTTTCTGGTTGTCTTTCACTGACAGCCCCCTTTGGTAATTGATATCAGTTTACATGGACCCTAAACACGGTCTACTGCATTATTAGTTTTCTACATCAAATTTTAAACTGCTTCTGTGGATACATTGTAACTAATGACTCAACTGAGTTGCTGGACATCAACTCCCTTCATTCTTGACTTTCCATTTTAAAGGCATTTGTGAGACATTGAATGCATCTTAGTTGTCTTAATTATTTCCCCAAACAACAGGTCCTTTAAAAGTTCAATTCATATGATAATTTCCCTCGGCACATTTCCCACGAGTATATAACACTTTAGTATGCATGGTTTCCAAATGCCTTTGCCATTCATAATGGTGCTTTTGCTGGTTACTGAAAATATTTTTTTGTGTTTTGTTTTTCTAAAAATAATGTTAGCTTTCTTCACTGCAGCTTCACTGTGGTCATTGTGGAACTTCAAGTCTTTATCACTAATCATGTTAAGATCTTTCTCATCTGTAACAGTTTCAAGGATATTATTATCTTGCATTTAATAGGAATAGTTTGGCTTGATTTTGCCTAAATGCATTTACATTTTCTAACATTCTAAGTTAATTGTCATTCATGAAAAATTTACTCATTTTATTCCAGTGTTATTGGAGTACTTCAGCTCTGACATTGTCACCTCCAGTCAGAATTATATTTGAAAGTTATCAGCTTTGAAACACTTTCAATTAACGACTCCAACTCATTAATGAATGCAAAGAAATAATATTAGCTTAACACAGAACCCTGTAGGACGTTGTGTATTACTTGTATCTGGAATGAGTAAATACACAAATATATGTTAGCAACATAATCCTTTTTCACTTTCCTACAAAGCTTTCATGTAAACGTTTCTTCTGAGAATCCAAATAAGACGCTTGTGATACATTTTTTTAAAGACAGCTAAATATTCTCATGGCACAACAAATACTAGATACTCCATTTGTGGTGGTGCTAAAATAATTATTTCATTTAATTCCCTAGAGGAAAATTAAATGATGCTTGCTTAACTGATTATTTAAAAATAAGCTAAACAATTTGATACTAACATGTTGTATTCCCTTATGGCCTATCTGGAAATTTAAATTAATAATGTGGAATATTTATGAGCATAGAATAAAAGTACTTTAAGTTATAATAAACCATTAATGAATATATTCATGTTTTCTATCTTATCTGATTTAAAACTAGATATATCTCTAACAAAACATGAATCCATAAAAATATAATTACACTAAATTTTATTCATAATAAATTTTCTCCTGAAAGCTAAAAACCTAAATTTAGTTATTGATTAAATCTGTAATATTAATTTCAACTTATGCTTACTTAAACATTAATATAACATTCTCATTTTCCTTATCACCTTAAATAAATTAACTTGATTTTGAGGAGAGAATAGTAGAACAGTAAGTAGTTGTTTATGTTTAAAACATGCCTTGTACTGGATTGAACTTCATGGTGATTTATTGTTTAAATTCTTGAGCATTTTTTAATTTCCAATTATAACAGACTGAAGACAATTTTAAAACGTATACAATGTCTTAGTTTAATCATATTCATAGGATAGCATTGTTTTCAGAGGTTTATTGAAAATGTATATTGATTTCTGAATTTTTAATTTGTAAGGAGGTATTGTGTCTTTATGTGAATGCGGGATAGAAAGAGAAATTACTGCTTGTGTAATCAACTGTGCTATATCAAAAAATGTACAATGCTTTTATTTATTCAGGTCAGGGGTTGTTTTATCATTTATAAAACTAAATGCCAGCCTCAAAGTAAGATTTCTTGTCATTCTATAAAATTAAAACAAAAAATTCAAAACTGAACAGAAATGATTTAAATTTCGTTTTTCTAAGACAACAAAGGGTTTAAAATTACAATAATACAATGACTGGTAGATATTGAATTAATGCTTTACTAATTAAATAACCTTGTAAAATAATATGCTTTGCTTTCTGTGACATGGAATTCTATTGAAACATTTTAAAATAACAATAAAATTAACTCATTTACTGGTGATAAACATTTCTTTTATGGATCTGTGAACTGTTTGGCTAAATACAAATCCTCCATTAACTACCAGACTCAATTAAGTATTTGTAAAACGTTTATTACAACCGGATAGCAATACTATCATCTAAATGAGGTTTTAATCTAATTATATCTTTGAATGCCATGTAAAATAACTAATATTTACTTTTATGCTTTGATGTCGCTGAACTGTATTGTGCAAGTGTCTAATGCCAAGCAAATTATTTTGCATCAAAGACTTAATGTCTTCTCTTTCATTGTACCGTTTTAAATTCAATTCTTCTAGATGGTGCTATACAGCTTGCTGTTTCACCTTGAAGATTTAAGATTTAACTTTGGTTAACACATCACGGCTCCGGATGCTTGGTACCATTGGTCCAAGTTATATTCTTATTAGAACTAAATTATATTAAGTAGACATTCTCTAATTCATGATAATGTTTGCTTGGTATTTTTGATCTACTGAATGAAAGGCAATCAGAATTGCAAAAATGAAACCCATAAATTTATAGCTAAATATTTGAATATTTTGAAACTAAAAGAATCATGAAATTAAATATTCCCTTTATAGTTCTTTTCCCCATTTGTTTTAGGTGTTATTCTTTCAATTGGTTATTAATAATTATATAACTTGAGTGGTATTTTTCTAGCAATTCTAAGAAATAATACATTTATAAAATAATACTTGATAAGTATTATTATCATTGTGTTTGGGTGGGGTGGGTCATTCTCTTTTAATGCCTTATTATTTAACACACTCACCAGTTCAATTTCCACTCATTTAGTTATTTAGTTTTTCTAAAATTTTTGTTGTGCCTTGCAACTTTTTCAATAGTTGTTGACTGTTCAATGGTTGTTGAGCCAATAATTATTGAAAAGGTTGCAAGGCACAACGAAAATTTTCGAAAAAATAAATAAATGAGTGAAAATCGAACCAGTGAGTGGGTTAAATAATAAGACACTAAAAGAGAATGACTCTCCCCAGACACAATAAAATATGCTTCAACACACGAATTGGCATAAAGAATCTTGCAAACCAAATACAAAAACGAAATTATTATTATTATCATTATTACTATTATTATTTGTATTAATGACATCTCATTGGTTATGACCATGTGAATTCCAATTGATCTGATCAACAGAATAGCCTGCTTGTAAAATTGGCGTGCAAGTGGTTGAGCGCTCCACAGAAACACACACCCTTAATGTAGTTCTCAGAGAGATTAAGCATCACACAGAATGTGACAAGTCTGACCCTTTGAATTACAGGTACAACTCATTTTTACTGGCTGAGTGGACTGGAGCAATGTGAAATAAAGTGTCTTGCTCCCGGACACAACATGTCACTGGGAATTGAACTCACGACCATACAATCATGAGCTAAGTACCCTAATTTCTAAGCCACACGCCGTCACACTTAATAAGTATCATAATCAATAACTAATTAATCATAAATAATGATTAATTTTAATAATCTGATTGCAATGTAACTAGAAAAATTAAAATTTTCTTTAAAAGAAAACTCTACAGAGTACAATGTTTAATAAATCTATTTTATCAAAATATTATTTACTGTATATTGATATTTACGTTACAGTAATTTTGCTTGAAAAGGTAACTATATGACTATAACAAAATCTCTACAGGTGGTTTAAAATTTCGTTTGTCTCACCTACATTTAATTTTTGTTTATAATATTCTAGATTAATTTAATATTTAAAAGCCATTTAATGAAATATATTCATGAAAAATGTCTGTTCTTTTAAAACAAAATTATAAAATAATAAAAATGTTTCCTGCGAATTAATTTTACTTTAATATAATTATGATCATTGAATTATGATTTGCATATCTAAAATTCTCATGATGCAGTGTTATCATTTAGAGTCTAATATCAACATGGAGTAACATAAGATATGAGTTAAGTCGTTCTAAAATTAATATGGATTCTGCCAGCAACAGTTAATGAAACTCATCTTCAGCTAGTCTTTTCCATTCTTGTTCTTTAAGAGCAAATAATAGGAGATAACATGAATAAGAACATCCTTCTTAGTAGCTCCTGGCTTATTATTATGAAAGACATTCTAAAGATTGAACACTGATTTGTTTGCTTTTGAATTCAGATAGTAATGGAAGAACTGTCTACAAATTAACACTTGTTGCATCTTGCACTAAAATTAAATATTAACATTGACCTTATTTTTATGGAAGTTTATGATATTGTCAAATTCACATTCTCCTGTCCATTTTATACAGCTATTCCCTTCTGAAAATATATTCATATAAAATTGTCTCAATGTAAAAGGAAGTAATTGTTTTAGAACTAATTATAACTTATATAAGCTTTTGCAATGTACATAATTGTGATCTATTAAAAAATCATTATTTTCTGGACATACCTTTATTGTATAACTTTTCTATTCTTTAAGTCCTTTTCCAAAACCAAATGTGTGGTGTTACATTCAGATATTGGGCATTGTGGTTTATAGAGAAATATGAAGCAGATTTAGTAAATGTTAAACCTGTTTTGAAAGAATATGTCTTCTTTGTGCTTCAAACCTTTCTGTAAATTGGGAAAAAAAGAGGTTGTTAATGAATGGAATGAATTAGAGACTTCAGCAACGATGGAAATATAATTTCATGGTTGCTTTTTAATGATTTACTCAGTAAAAACTTAATATAAGCCTTGTCAGATGAAATATATGGAACCCTTGGGAAATACAAAACATAAGTTTATTTTTATTTTCCATCTCATATAGCATTTTTTAAAAATATTTAATGCAGTATGATATAATGAAATATGTTATAATTTTATAACATAGTGCAGTGCAATGCAATGTGACTCAAATGCAAGCTGGCAACTAGTTGGAATACGCCAAAATTTTTTAATGTAGAATAATCAAATTTGACTCAAAATATAAAATATTACTGATATTAAAGGCATTATAATATTTATTAGGTTATGGAATGGATTTTTGTAGATTGACAATATTTGTTAATGTTTATGAAGTAAATTATATTTTATTCTTTCAATAGCAATGTAAAACTATTTGGATGTCTTCTGGAAGACATTGATTAATTTAATACATTATGCTTGTTGACCATAATGCTTCTAAGATAATCCCTTTGTTATATAAAGGATATGGAATGTTTTCTTCTGCTTAGCTTCTATAGTTGCAATAACAAAATAGCTTATATAAATATGACTGAATCATTCAATCAAAATGAAGCATAATCTTATATTTCATTTTTATACCACATGATATCTTTGGGAATTTACTGGAGGTTGAGGTCTCCTTAATTTCTTGAGTGCTATTTTATAGTTTATTCTTGCAGTTTTATATTCCTTGAACAATTTTATAACTGTTAAGTATCTGGTGTTCTCATCTATTGAATATGGTTGTGAACAGAATATCAAGTGGAAACCTACCCACATGCATGTAGATGTGCTTGCTAACTTCAATAAAATCCTGCATATTTGATATTTGTGTAAATGTCATTTCATTTAATATAAAAATGTTGATCATAAATATACCATAGGCGAATTTTACCTTTCAAAAAAAAAAAAAAAACAATTTCTGATTTAGCAAGTTATTTTATGTTTTAAATAATTCTTTCTTTTCATTCCTTCAAGAGAACAATATTTATAAATCAAAATGTGAGTAAAATCAGGAAATATAGATGACATAAATTTCTTGAATGCTTGTCATAAGACATAGTTCATTCCTCAATCATATCAAGAAATAAACGACTGTCTTAATTCATATACTGTAATTCAATCATCATTCTACACAATGTATTTTGATTGTTGGTTATACCATTACTATGAATATAAAAAATTTTTAGTTCTGAATTTTCATTTCCTCATTGGCAGGAAATAAAAATTTGTGGTTAATCTTCTCAAGCTGACCCTCTGGCACTCAGTGTTTAAATAGATCTCCAAAACAATTAAAATGAGAGAGATTTCAAAATATTCATGATTTATTTTAAACATTTTATGTCATAACTTATTTCCATTCCAATAAAATGACCGAGTCCTGTAAATTATGTTTGTTAAAACACTCATTGAAAGACTGTTAGTTCTGGTTGTGAGTTCCCTGTTATATATTAGTAAGCAAAGGGAAAAAATAGAATAGTAATTAATAATATAGTCTATAATATAACCTTATTTACTAAAAAATTATCTAAGTAACAATATACTTCTAATTGTATTTTATATTTATCAAAACATAATTTTAAAGAAAGAAAACAGTGAAAAAAGACATATTGATGGCTTTTCAACTCAGTTCATAATTTATAAAAGATTTTGAAAAAAAAAGAAATTCTTTCTGAAATCTTTAATAAATTCTTGTTTAATTTACCGGTTGTCTTAATCTATTATAAATGGAAGTATGATATATGTATAAAACTGGAAAAATGTCAAAAAAAAAAAAAAAAAAGGAAGCTTAAAAGCAAATTATTTTATAAGACAGCAGTTATGAAGCAAAGAAATTAGGTTTTTGGCTTCAGAAAATTTTGTAGATATATTTCATATGTACAGCTATTTTTCTAAAATGCATGTGTGATGCTTAAATTTAACATGCAATTTTTATTTCAATTATTGGTGAAAATGTTGCATATTCCTTCTTTATTGGAAGTTCTTCTGACTAATAAATGGTTTAATTGATAAGCATTAGTATATTATCATTTTACTACATGGGCTTAAGTTAAAGGTGTGCAATAATAGTATGTAAGTGAGATTTCTGGGTGTATGTGTGCGTATGATCATTGTCTTCATCTTCATTGACATAATATATCCACTTCACATACAATTGAATGGGTTAAACAGATTTCCTCAAGTCCAGTGTTTTGTTACTTCTTCTGCTCCTTTGACACGTGTTTCTCAAGGATCAGCTTTTCCCATGTTATCCTATACTTTTCTTTGGCCTTGCTCTCCTACAGGTTCTTTCCAGTAAGATTGCTTCTAGACACACGCACACACACACACACACACACACATACACACACACACACACACACACACACACACACACATCAGCACACATATTTTCAGCATGACTTGATCCAGAAAAAAACATACACATCTATGTTAATCTTCGTTACCCATGCTCTAGCTAACATCTTCTACATATCTTTCTTACTCCAAAACTTTTGAAGAAAAAGTTAAGCTTACAATGTTAAAGGCACCCCAGATTTTTAATTGCTCACTAAACATTTTGCTTATAATTTCATCTAATATGATTGATAAATTTCTGTATATATATATATATGTGTATATATATCTATATATCTATATATCTATATAATTATAACAAATGAAACGGGAAGTGAGGGATGCTTCTAACAATGCAGAAGGTTTAAAAAACACCTTTATATTTTGGGTGCAAAGGCTTATCTTGAGAAGGATAGGGTCAAAGAAATGTGTGTCTACAAAGACCAGGCCATTTTTTCAGATGCCCAAGATATAAAAGTTTTTTTAAAAACTTTTTGCATTCTTAGAAGCTTGCCACATTTCTAATTTCATTTATTATTCTACTTCTGTACTACGGTGCTTCAACTGAACTACAACACTCTTCTTATGATTGTAATAGTCAACATTTAATGAGTTTAGCAACTAATATGCAGTGACACATGCATTTGTATACAGAACAGTAAAAATCAGAATGTTGTAGAAACTAGTTGTAGTGTATATGTATATTTGTATGTGCACACACACACACACACACACACACACACACACACACACACACAC
>NC_068982.1:9828167-9831917 GCF_001194135.2 Octopus bimaculoides | reverse complement strand
ATATATATATATATATATATATATATATATATATATATATAAGCACAGACAAATGTATAAGTATAAATATATGTAAGTATAAATGTATATATCATCATCATCGTTTAATGTCTGCCTTCCATGGGTGGCAGCCATTGGAGGAGGTGATCTAGTGTCAGATGATGAAAGGTTATATTGTGACAGAGAGACAGAAACAGGTATCTTGCCATAGAGGAGTACAAGATTACCCAGCTAGAGAGAGAGAGAAAGAGAAAGAGATCAGGAATGAGGAGAGAAACAGGTGTTTATATATACTTGAATAATCATATAAAACAAGTTATTGTTATTTAGGATCCTTCGTTAGAATAGTTCTGTTTATCTTATACTAAAAAGAAAACAAAAAACATCTCATCAGATGGAGATATCAAAATATAAAACAGGTTGAAAATATTGCTCTTATGTGCTATAGAATTATGCTAAAATAATGCAAATAATGACAGAAGTGATAAGTAATTATATAAATAGTTATAAAAATTGAAAGACAATAGAGATTAGAAATTCAAAATTAACCCTTTAGTATTGAAATTACTCTGTCAAATACAATTCTTATATATCCATACTGCTTTGGATTGATCATATATTATTTTGTAGCTTTGAGATTTCAATGATTTAGTTGCTTATTTTTAGAATGGCATTGTAGTGTAGGTGTGAGATGCCAGATCTGGTCCATTTGAATATAAAACATGTAGAGTACTTGGCTCTGATATGGCTACTTTAAATGCAAATAAAAATGTAAAAGTAAAGTGTACAAATCAAAACAAACAAGTAAATCAAACATAAAGACAAGTAGAAGACAAGGATAGCAAAATGTTTCATGATAATGTCGAAGCGATAATGCGTGAAAGAACAAAGAACCTAGAATAAAGAGTAAAAGGACCACCAAACCATAAATGGAACTGAAAACAAAAAAGAAATAAAATATATAAAGTATATGAAAGGGAAAAATAAAAACATAATCAAACAAAGAATGGAAATTAAAAAATGAAATATAAAAATAATGGTAACTATCGAGAATAATGTTAAAATCCATAATTAAATTATTATAAAATGGAAAGTTTGTTGAGAGTACAAGATAATATGATATCAAATTACAGACACTACAAGATAATATGATATCAAATTACAGACACTACAAGATAATATGATATCAAATTACAGACACTACAAGGCCAATACTAAGGAAATTATTGAGCCATGGTGAATTAAAAAGGGAAGGCACAAAAACACCCAACATATCATATGTGGCCCTCTGATACACATTAAAGGTACTCATTTTGATATGGGATATGGACTGGTGTTGAAAGTTATGACAGTACAGTACCAGGGCCAGCATTCTGTTATAGAAGGGAATAAAAACAATAATAGATTCAAATTTGGGAATGTACTGCTCTCTGACTCAATAATAATTATTTCTATTCTAGGCACAAGGCCTTGAAAATTTTTGGGGGAGGGGGCTAGTCGATTATATAGACCTCCAGTGCATAACTGGTACTTATTTCATCAACCCCAAAAGGATGAAAGGCAAACTCAGAATGTAGCAGCAGACAAAATACAGCTAAACATTTCACCAGGCGTGCTAATGATTCTGCCAGCTCACTGCCTGTCTCTGACTCAATAATAATAAAGATAATAATAATAATAATAATAATAATAATAATAATAATTATAATAATTTCAGAATTTTGTCCAAGGCCAGCAATTTCAGTGGTGGATGATTAGTTGATTAGATTGGGCCATTTGATAGACCCTTCATTTTATTGACCACAAAAGGACATAAGGCTGACCTTGAAATTTGAACTCAACAAAATGTTAAGAGCTGGAAGAAATGCCTCTAAGCCTTTTGTTTGATTCTCACTAGCTTGCTTTTTTAATAATAACATTAACAACAATAATACAAACAATAATAATACAACTTACAAACAAATTAAAGCTAAAAACACAACAAAATAACTATGAATGAAAAAAATTAGTTATGGAAACCAATACTGTACCATTAGTTCATATAGTGTGATGTTGGACCACCTTTTATGAAGCATATTTTTAACCCACAATTGATTAGTTAATAAAATTTACCTCAGCATAATGTAGTTACTAATGAATCACTTTAGCAACTAATTCATTTTGCATATTTGATAGGTATTGATTATTAGCCATAAGAATCCTGAGTGCATAAGCAACATCCTTGATCTTTTTCCTTGGTAAGGTTTATCAGAATTATTAAAAAAGCAGTTTGTCTTAAATTCAACTCTCAGACTTTCAACTGAAAATATATTCAGTTAGAGAGGTAGAAAATTTGAATTTTTAATTAACAAAGTGTGATTGCACTTTTGTAGTTAAATCTATCTAATATTGTGTTTCTACAATGCATTTATATACAGTATTATAATATATGCATTTCCTATCTAAAGGGCACCTTCTCAAACTTCTACAGTTGTAATCATGATTATTACTATCGAGAAGATTCTCCTTACTATTAAGAGTAAATAACAGTGCATACTGGGATGTAATAAATTACACGAATAATGCAATTTGCATCACTGACTCTTGGAGTGGACAATATCCAGATCTGAGATCCCAAGGCTATTTGTAACATCCATTGATAGTTTCCCAGTTAGAGCAGGCAGGCTATAAGGTACATGATTTAATTTTGTGGTATTCAATTTTTTAATGATCTTATTCCTATACTTTGATCCTGATTGTGTATAGTTATCTTGTCTATTTAATTTAATTCTATTTGAGTCAATGAAGCTTATAGTTGAACCAGTAAACTCAGTGTTGTGGTAGACAAAAAATTTACAAAGCTTTTACTAAATGTCTAATGATATGTGCTGTGGCAGAAAATTCCTTCTGTTTCAAAGACAATCTTTGCAATAGGTATTTTCATTTCCTTATAGTAAGGTGGTTATACCAGGTAATATTCCACTTTCTATTTCTTAAAATTATCACCTCAAGGATTACAATTATTCGTACTCTTTAAGTTAGATGTTTCTTATGAATCCTCATTTACATTTGCTGTATCAGTTTATAAATAGCAGTCTGAAATATTTGTTATTCATTAGATCATTAGATTAGTCCTATGAGTAATTGTCTCTGTTAAGCTAGTGCCCATGATATATATAATTTTCTCCTTATAGATACTCCTACTCAAAGTCTCATTAAAATATTCATCAATATAATTAAAGGTCTATTTGCTGCTTGAAAGGAACAAAATCTTAATCGATATAATTTTCATTAGGCTACTGATAATGGACTTAGGATGATTAGAGAATTTATGTACATACTGGAGACATTCATATGGATTGTGGAAAGGGCTATATACACTTACATAGATACAGATATGAATATATGCATTCATATCATACACCCCTCTCATTCTCTTTGTCTGCCTGTCTCTCTCTCTCTTTATATATATACATTCAAAATCATACATTTAATCATCGCACACTTTTTATCCATATTTGCAAGTGTTTATTGTTGAGTATTTTATTTTAAGAGAGGACTTTGGTGGAACTACTGCCCACTGGTCTTTTGTCCATGGGGAATCATATGTTATCCCTCCCCTTGGTTTTAGAGCGTATTTGCATTATTGCATGGATGAGCTATTCTACATGAATACATACACATGTACATACATACAGACACACATACACACACACACACACACACACACACACACACACACACACACACACACACACACACACACACACA
>NC_068982.1:9823265-9827840 GCF_001194135.2 Octopus bimaculoides | reverse complement strand
CCATTTATTCATGTAGTGAGAACACCACAGAAAATACAATGAAAATGTACTCCTCAGCTGCATAAGGGAATTTCATTTTAGAAAGTCATTTGAAGATGTTTGCAAAGAACAAGAGTAAGAGAAGAAAACACATCTCGACTATGCTGCTGTTTCACAGACAAGTGAATCAAACAAGAATTTAAAATCTAATTGGAGGGATAGTAGTAATTTCAAATTTAGAGGAAGGTAGGTTAAGTGGTGGACAGCAGGTTAGGGGTAAATCAAGCATGAGGGAAGAAAAAAAAAAAAAGGAAATGGAAGGACAATACCCTAAGGAGTGGTAAGAATTTGGAAAAAATTTAAGGTAAGGGAATTATATAAAAGTATGTTTTCATATTTATTTACATAAATGCATACATACATGTACATACATATAAATATATGCATATATATATATATATATATATATATATATATATATATATATATATATATGTATTTATATACATGCATACTTGTGCATATCAATATGCATATATCTACTTATATGGAACTATGTATGTATGGTCACATATGTATTCATATACTTAGATGCATGTATCTATATGTACTGCAGAATCCTTTGTGTTTTGTTTTTATTTTTGCATTTAGAATTTATTGTATATATATATATGTATACATACATATATATACACACACACAACTATAAAAACATATATATATACATACACACATATATACATCTTTAATATAGATACATATTTATCCATAGTCATATCTATATGTCTGTGTTTATATGTTTGTGTACATAGTGTGTGTATATATATATATATATGTGTGTGTGTGTGTGTATGTGTGTACACCCATACATATAATATATTTATTTAGATGCATACACATATGTATAAATGCCGATTTGCGGATTTGAATGCTTACTCATGCTCACTCACTAATTGTATTCACAGACATAAGTGTGTGTATGTTGATGGAGATAGGCACAAATATATATAATCAGAGGCACATGCATAGAAATATATATATATATATATATATATATATATATATATATATATATATATATATATATATATATATATATATATATATATATATATACACACACAAACACATATTTATATATATATACAAACATACAAGCAAATATACATATATAATATACACAAATATATATGCATATATACATATATATATATATATATATATATATATATATATATATATATATATATATATATATATGCAGAAACATATATACATATATATATATATACACAAACATACATGCATATATATATATATTTATATATACATACACACACACATACATACTTGGTTGTACATATATGTGTGTGTATACATTTATATTTCTTACATATGAGTTTTAATGGGTAACTGAAATATATTTAATTATTTTGAGGTTTCACTTTTTTCTGGAATAGGAATTCAAACAACAATGTTGCTTTATAATGTTTTAACTTCTCATTTATATTGTGTTGTGCATAGAATAGGTATGAAGTTTAAATTTTTCAAACTTTCACTCTTGCGGCTGTTGTTTTGATGTTCGTAAATTTTATTGTTGTGCATAGTTATACAATATAATTCAAAAAATTATTGATAAAATTTTGAATTTTCAAACTGGTATTATATATCAAATATGAGTCCATTGTTGTGGTTTTATAGCTAATAGTGCTGAAATTATGAATCTCAGAAAATGCAAACATAGATAATTGCACAAAACGTAACAGATTTGTGGTATATAGGTATTTGAATGTCCTTGTTTAAATCCTCTCTCAAATACCTATGGATATATAGTATAATTATTTATGTATTCCATACGCTCTTATCTAATGTCCATAGTTAATGTCTTCACTCTTTGTTATCAAAACTCTCCAATAATAGATCACCATTATTAACTTTTAGTTGAGGTACTGGAAATTGTGACATACCATTCCCGAAAGCATTTGAAGAGTTAGTGAAATAGTGTCTCTGTGAATAATAGCATTGTTGAGTAGTAATTTACCTTCTTTTGCTATGGAATTCCAAACAGCAAAAGTTGAAATGTCTTATATTTAAGTTTAGCTCCGTCATTACAATTATCTGTTCTGGTGAAGTAGATAATATTGTTTGAAGATACATATCTTTATTTGTCTTCTACTATTTAATGTAGTTGTTGCTTTTTTGTAATTCATTAAAATTAAAACGTCTTAGATGTTTTCAGTTCCAGAAACAGCCTCTGTCAATATTTGGTGAATATTATATTATTTAGAAAAGAATATTTTTCAAAATAGAAATAATATATTTCTAAATCTCTCAGAGAGATTTATGCAGTAGCAGCACGATAAAGTGATAGCATGTTGTCATCTTAATGAAAGGGAAGAATGCTACTATTATTTAGCCCTAGGAAACACCGTTTCCTATTGAGCTTGACACATTTCCTGTGTCCTTATGTTTTCAAAGTGGAGACAAGCACCTCCACCCAGCAAAACCAGCATCCAGAGACCAGTTCCAGAGTCCTTGCTCATCATCAGTCTGGAGTAGCATGGCTTGCTAGCTGTCGGTGTCTATCCACCTTTGAAAACATAATGACACAGGAAATGTGTCAAGTCCAACAGGAAATGGTGTTTTCTAAGGCTAAATAACAGTAGCATTCTTCCCTTTTATGTGACTGTCACATTAAGTTAACAACATGCTATCATTTTATTGAATATATTTTAGTTTCAGTATTATATAAAGGCGGCAAGCTGACAGAAACATTAGCACACCGGGCAAAATGCTTAGCGGTATTTCGTCTGCCGTTACATTCTGAGTTCAAATTCTGCCGAGGTCGACTTTGCCTTTCATCCTTTTTCAAGGTCGATTAAATAAGTACCAGTTAAGCACTGGGGTCGATGTAATCGACTTCATCCCTTTGTCTGTCCTTGTTTGTCCCCTCTATGTTTAGCCCCCTGTGGGCAATAAGGAAATAATTATATAAAGCACATGAGAAACAGCAGGTTACTTGTGTTCGAGATGTAATTAAAATATATTGGTATAGAAACAGATTGCACTTATATTATAAAAGTACCGACTTCTGTCAGCATAGAATACAAAGGAGTAACTCTAATGATACTCGACTGGTGAGTTTGCAGAAATAAATTGTTGAATCTGGTTTCAAAAACATTTATATAATAAAATATTTATATCAAGGATTTGATATACAGAAGAATACCTATTTATTTGTGTGTGTATACACACAGATATGGATATATAGATAGATAAACAAAAAACAAATAGGTAGATATAGGATGTATGTACTTGTGTGTGTGTGTGTGTGTGCGTGCATCTTACTTTGTTATAGCAGAAAGATAAAGTTAATTTTGAACACTCACACACATGCACATATGAATATATGTGACAAAATAAATCAGAAATTACATTATTAAAATCATTATAAAATTTCTGAATAGTATGAATTGTTTTTTTTGTTTTTTTTTTTAATGAATAAAATAATAGATTAGAATGAAATATGAATAATGAAGGCAAAGTTAGAAGACATTTTGAGTGATAAACCTTTTTTCTAAATTTATAAGAGTTTTAGTTATGATTAAATTTGCTTTTGAACTGAGCATAAGCACAGCTTAGAATAAAGCATCACCAATAACTAAGGATTTTCATCTTTGTCATCCGGTCTACATATAGATTCTAAAATACCCAGTTTGTATGTTACAAGAGACTAATATTCATTTGGTACACGGTTCTTGATATTATTACAACTTCTAATTTAACCTCTCGTTTCTATATTCATGTTCTTTCATATTGGATGAAATCTGGCCTCTTGGAATAAGGAAAACAAAAACAACAAAAATACTTGAAAATAATTGTTTTTAATTTGTTCTTCTTCACTGTTTTCTACATACTTCTATTCCATAAATTTTCTTCAAATAGATATTAGAGAGTAGTTAGTAATCTTATTTGTCTTCTCTTATTTTAATATTTATGAAACACTTAAGCAGTTAGCAATCTCTGCAAATTTATATTTTAACAAAAATTGGCTTCTGAATTTGCTGCTGAGAATATGTTTTAAAACTTCTCATATACCTTTATTATCATCCTTCAACGTTCTCTGAAAACTTATATATTTTTTTATATTTTTTAAAACACGTCTCCATAGTTTTACAATATAGTCCTCTTTGTATCGTTCCTCTTTTAAAATTTAATCTTTGACACTTCAATATAATTTTAGAAATCTTCATTGATTCTTTTATATGCTTTCATACTATATTTAAATACTACTTCAAGAATTTATCTGTTAGATTAGAAACCATTTTGCTATTTCAAAACCAAATTGCACTAATACTCAACTCATACCTGTAAATGTGAAATTAAAACTGCATTTAATACTCTGAGATATGAATGTTATCTTTCTAAACAAGTCTCAGTGTCTCATTTCAAATTTTATGTCCTTCTCTTTCTCTCTTCTCCTTCGACACAAATCTGTACATATACATATACACATATAGTTATGTGTGTATATATATATATATATATATATATATATATGTTTGTATATATATGTATATATGTATATATATATAT
>NC_068982.1:9791774-9822667 GCF_001194135.2 Octopus bimaculoides | reverse complement strand
ATAGATATATTTTTATGCACTATTTCAAATTTTAAAGAAAAGAATAGCAAAAAAATAAAACAATAAAAAAAAGAACATTGCAGTTCCTAAGTAAAATTATTAGAATTTATTTCTCTGATTATGAAAGCTTGCAGAATCCAGTTCCAAGTTTGTAGAATAAATGTTCATTACATTGCATTTAATTAATTCCGTAATTCATCGTATTACGTCACAAAAAATCTGAATGAGATATTTGAGAATAAAATCAAAACTGAAAATAAACCAAAATATGTGTTTTAATGTATTGTTATAACATTCTTTAATAAATTACATTTTAATTAGAGTAGATTTAGATGATGTGCCTGACAAGTTATTGTGTTTTAGTTTTTTTTTTTTTTCCTTTATCATTCCACACTGTTATTTTGCTATTTTTCATTCCACAAGAATTTCAATTTGCCTATTTCTCTGTTTCAGTATTGTGCAAATTTTCATTTATTAAAGTCTATTTACTTCTTGCTACTTTTTTCTCATCATATTTGAACAGTTTTCTTTTAATTATACTGTTCCAATGTATTGACAGTGACTTAATATTTTAAAAATTAATTCATCCATACAATCAAAAGGATTGTCCTATATCCAATTTTATGTCTGAATTTTTGTAATTTGAATAACCCTTACAACATTAATAGACATTTTATAAAATTATTTTCCTATCTTCAATTTTCATGAGATACTTCTGTTTTTATTTCATGGATAAAAATTTGTTTTTGTTATATTTATGGATCTGGTGTTTGTTTAACCTAAATTCATCCAGAAGTCATTTCCAGTCATTGATGTGTTTTGTAGATCTTTCTATTGTTATTTGTTATACATGTAAATCTTGGAAAAACATGAAATTTGTTGAATAAAAATCATAAATATAAAAATATTGTTGGAAATATCATATTTTTTATCCTCTCTTTTGTTTTCGTTGTTATTTTGTTCTTAGTTATTTGTGTAACAAAGGAACTTTGCTTCTCTGAGAAACTATTCCTCTCAAAAATTTTCAGTTTAACTTAAATATTTTACCTCTTGGAAAACAAAATAAGAGCAAAATTATTTCATTATTTTGCTTCCATTGTTTCAAGTTAGTTGCTTATTTAAGTAAAATTTTGAAATATTTTCCAAAAAATGTTGAATGAAAATATCTAACTGGAGAGTCTTTCTATAATTGACTGTCTTTGTGAATAGCTTAAATTAACTCAAGATTTAATATAACTTAAAATTTAACATGAAAAGACAATTCTGTTCTCTATATTAGCTGAACTTTAAAAAATGCACAAAATGAATTGTAATTGAATCTTCCTGGCTATACTTAAACCACATTTATAAAACTGTAAATTAGTGAAAACTAAAACAAAAGACTTCTGTAGTACAGTATTTTTCTCAATTAGCATTGAAATTCTTTACATTAATCATCATCATTCCAGTCTCTTTCCTATCATTTTCTCTCTTTCTCTCTATTCTAACACTAAAAGGATTATTATGTATTAAATCTTTCGCTCTTTCTATGCTGTGATTCCAATAAGCAACATGCATTGTTCTGATTCAGTCTACTCAATATTAAGAATCACTGTCGTTTGATTTTATTATATTCTAGTTCAAACAAAAATTTCTAGTTGTAGAATACTTGCTTTACCAATTCCAGAGAGATTCTTCAATGAACCTCTACCATTCACTTCATATTATGTTGCAATATTTAAAACAATTAGGGCGGCGAGCTAGTAGAATCATTAGCACACTGGGCGAAAAACTTAACGGTATTTTGTCTGCCGTTACATTCTGAGTTCAAATTCCACCAAGGTCGACTTTGCTTTTCATTCTTTTGGGGTCAATTAAATAAGTACCACTTATGCACCGGAGTCGAAGTAATCGACTTAATCCCCTGTTTGTCCCTTTTATCTTTATCCAATTAGGCAGCAAACTGGCAGAGCCGTTAGCTTGCTGGGCAAAATGCTTAGTTGCATTTTATTCAACTTTATGTTCAGAGTTCAAATTCTGCCAAAGTCAGCTTTGCCTTTTATCCTTTCAGAATCGTTAAAATAAGTACCAGTTGTGTACTTGGGTTTCTCTGATTGACTTTCCTCTTCTCCTAAATTGCTGGCTTTGTGTCAGAATTTGAAATCGATATTTCAAACTGGCAAGCTGACAGAATTGTTAGCATATCAGGCAAATTGCTCAGTGACATTTTGTCTGCTTTTTACCGTCATCACCATCATCATCATCATCATCATCGTTTAACGTCCACTTTCCATGCTAGCATGGGTTGGACTGCTAGAGTTTAAATTCTGCTGAGGTCAACTTTGGTTTCAGTGTTGATAAAATAAGTACCAAGAGGTACTAAGAAGTTAATAGCAATGGAGAAATTAAAAATATTACAAATATTTTTCAATGAAAAATAGACACAAGAACAAATTCCTCTCTCTTGTCACTAAGTATTGCTTGTCTGTTTTCTTTCTAGAATGAATGTACTGTAGGATGAACTATTGTAAATTAAAAGGAAAATTATTCTTAAACAGAGATCTGGATCCAATTTTCTTCCTAATTATCATTTCTTCCTCATGGATGATTAATTAAATTTAGAAAATAGTGATAAAAAAATTTACATTCTTTTAAATTAATTCATAATTAAATTAGTGATTCATATTCTTTGGCTTTGTTAACAAATGATAAATGAAAATTACAATTTTTCTTATATTTTATTCAGTTGTCATTTCTTTCTAACTCATAACTCTCTCTCTCTCTCTCTCTCTCTCTCTCTCTCTCTTCCACACTCTCTGTTTCTCATAGATTCATGGAATTTACATTTTTACATTGATAAGCAAGGATTCTTTTTAACATAAATAATAACATATCTGTCTTTGAAATCACTGACACAAATCTTAGCTTGTGACTTTCTGTGTTGTTCATTATTATACAATATAATTCCAGGTAAACTTGAAATTACAATGAATTTAGTAATTTGTTATAATATATAAATTACAGTATTACAATATTAACCCTTACGTTACCAACCCGGCTGAAATCGCCTCTGGCTCTGAGTACAAATGTCTTATTTTCATAAGTTTTGAATTAAAATCTTCCACCAAACCTTAGCCACAATTTATGTTCCTAACACTAGCTTAATGATAGCTCAGTTATTTTACTAAATTCTTTGTTATATTTAAAGCAATTGAAAGAAATACAGAGAGCATCTCAAAATAAATGCTGTAACGAAAGGGTTAAATAGTATCACAGCATATTTCAGTATTAAATAATATTAATTAACTTATTATTTATGTATAAAAAAAGTAACGACCACATATATAAATATATAAATACATATACAAATATTTAAATACATGACAGACTTATAATCATATATTGGTCAGGATGTGGAAAATTCCCTATGCCAAATTTCCCTTAGAGGTTACCTGGAATTGGTTGATACCAGATATTTAAGTTGGTACAAGAATCATACCAGTGATACATCTGTCTGCAATACAGTTGGAAATGTACCTTTTGTTCACTTTAAGCATAAGCTCTTAAAAGCTGGTGGTATTTTCATTTTAGATTTTGTTACAATATTAGATATAGTAAAATATGCAAAACCGTTTATAGAAACATGATTCATTTATGACTAGGATTGTTAGATCTTAAAACATAAAACAGTTGTAACTTCTATGTTTCTTTTGAAATTCTGATTAAAGTCACTATAGTAGAGAAGCAGTTCTCATTTCTGTGTTGTCAAGCCCTGATTTTTGCTAGTGTTTTTACTGTATTGACAGTAGTCTTTTTAATTTCTATATTGATTATAATTTTGCTTCGTTCTTGCATTTTTTTTTTTGCTGTCATATCTGTACTTTGTGTTCAGTGATATTATGCTTGCATTTTTACTCCGCACACATAAATGCAGGCATACCACTATATATATATATATATATATATATATATATATATATATATATTAGTGTATTGCTCGCTTGTTGAAAAGATCAATAGAAAAAATACTTGGTCAATTGAGAGATTAATATCATTTGATTAATATAGGAATTATACATGAACTATTTCAAGTTTCATGCTTAGATATTGCAATAAGTGGACAGAGTTGAGAAAAGGGGGGGGGGCAAAAAAATAGGAAATATTAAGAAACATTTTAAGCATACCATGTTTGCATAGCATACCTTGCATTGTATGCTATACAAGCCCATTTGATTATTGCACTAACTGAGCATGAAACTTGAAATAGCTCATGTATAATGATTCCTTATATAGTAGTTATATCTGTATACTACACACATATATATACATATATATATTACATGCATGCACATGTATGAAATTATGTATATACATATATGTATGCACATGTGTGTGCACACAAAATACATAATTCTGTGCATATTAGAACTTTTCTCCTTTAAAACATAAAAAACTACCAACATCCGACAAATAATTATGATTGGTTTATCTCTATAGAGGAGACCAAATCTGCTGAGAAAATTAAGTATTGATTGCTTACATGAAAAGCAATAAGTATTTAGTTAAAATTTGGAGAAAGGAATTAACCCAACCAAGTATCTTTCATTCAAGATACACTACCATTATCTTCACTCTTTGTATGAGGAGAAAAAGCCAAATGAAAAAAATATATTAATGTTTTCTTTAGAATGGCACTACATTAATGGTTGAAACATTTATTTTTCTTTCTATCGAATCTCTTTAGGCTGGTGGTTTTTGCTGTTTGTTTTTATGTATTTTTTTTTCCTGCTCTTTCAGCTTAGGAATTCTATTAGTGTTTGGTATTGAACGGAATTTCTTTTACACACGCTGCAAAATCATCCATATAATTCAGAAAGAAATACTGTTTCTTTTGTTTATGTGAACAGTAATATTATTAATGTATTAGTACAACCCTTACAGTTTAGGATAATTACTTTCAAAACTCCAGTGCATGCATTGCTCTGAAAAATTTGGTGAATATAAATATTGATAGAACCATTTTCAGTATTAGAAACTAAAGGTGAGGAAAGAAGTCTCACCATGACTTTGGAAGCAATATTTAAAAAAAAAATATATTGAACTCTTTCTGATATTTACTACTTCAATGGTGATAAATATTCGTGTATTACTGGTATATACTTTATTGTTGTTGAATAGATAAAAATATAAATTTACCCAAGTTGTGTAAAAAAGGGACATCTTAAGTGTGGAAATCTATGGAATAGTGAAAAAATAAATGATACAAGAGAAATTCTATTTCAACCATTATTTTTATAGTGTGCTTTCACACACATCGTATACTTCAAATAATGGACATTTAGCTTGTAGAAATGCAGTTTTATTTTTATAATTTTCTTATTTGTCCAATAAATGACAGTGTCAATAAGACATTCAAATAAATTACATTTATAATAAATTTGTTTTATAATGGTCTTTAATACTGTCAATATTATTTCAAGCTTCATATTAATGGTATTGTTCCTAAAAACTATGATTTGGATTTTGAAGACAGGATATTCATGGAGTATCTATTGTCATAAATTTCATTGTATTAACATTCATATTTCCATGCTTTCCGTATTAATACATGCCTGCTATTTGTCTTACTGCTATCAATCCTCTTTCATCTCATCTGTGAACATTGACATCATCATCTAATCTTACCAGTACTTCTTCCCATGGTCATTCTTGGTATTCCTCTACTATGGCTATTATCAATGTCAACATACAGCAATTTCTTTCTCATCAGCAATTATGATACATACACACACATATTTGTATTCATATTTATGAAGACACAAAAACTAATAGCAAAGCAGACAAAATAAATGACGTCAGAAATAGGTAGAAGAGTTTTCTAACCAAAGAAATATTTAGTATTATTGATAAGTATTGCATCCATAATAAAGTACCATCGATGACTTTGCTCTTAATTTTGCGTAATAAGAGCAAGTCATAGATAAACCATGCATCTTCTGGTGTAAATCTTTAGTATATTCCTTCCATATGAAATATTTATAACCACACTCACAATTTTGTATGGAAAGTTTTTAATCTGATTGTTGTAAACTGTAGCTATCTACTTGATAAGAAATACATAAAAGAGTTTCAATAAAAATAAATGTTAATCTAATAGAAAATGTATTCGCAAGTAATAGTGTTAAATTAGATTACTTAAACCCTCTACTGTGACTTTTATCTTAATGTATCCCACCATCAGTCAGATCGACATAATGCTTTTATGATGATTTCTTATTTGTGAGGCATCCACTTTTTCTGGACAATACTTATTGTCTTGTCTTAAAAACAGAAGAATTTTTAGATACCAATTTCATGGAATAAAAAGCTTTGTGTAAAAGAGGGAACATTACACTGGCTGGCGACTACAAGTTATGAAATTTGGGTCAGTAATCTAATGCAATTGCCCTCTCTTATCCTTGGTATATAATGTCAGAAAGAAATTTCTTACTTCCTGAAACAAGCAAAAATTTATATCCAATACTATTTTATTTTCAATGATATTGTAAGACAGTGTTTTCAATAACTGATAAGCAGTTGGCTGTCAAAATGCAAAATATTTCTTCTTTCTATTGATTTACATTTTATTTGACAATTATTAGCTTAAGAATATGTTTTAAATTTATTTGATAATTTCATATAACAAACACCATTCAGTTCTTTTCACTATTGTCTTGGATTATTTTCAATTTTATATTTTGTTAATACCATCAAAAACTGTCATGTTTTACAGAAAGGGAAAGATTTCAGAGAAAGCTAGTGAAAAAGAAATGAACAAAGATTAGCATGCTGTTTGGAAAATATTAGAAACACTAATTAATAAATGTATAATTTTCTTTTCAACTGTTATTTGTCATTAAAATGAATACTTTGAATTTGACAATATAGAAAATTGACATAACGATAAAAAGGATTGGCTAGGAAACATCTCAAGGAAATGGCATGAATTCAGGTAAATCAGATAGATGCTGATAGATCAAATAATGTATTCAAAAAATTCTCAATGAAATTAATCCTTGTCTTGATAGAGGAAGAAACTAATCATCTGGTAGCAATTGTTAGCAATTCTCAAAATATATAAGGAGATAATTTCAAGAAAATTAAAACGCCATGCTTAGAAGATAGTCTGAATTTTGTTAGTTGACATCTAGAGATGTTTCGGTCTTATTAGACCTCATCAGCATAGTATCATCGTTCACCTTGAGCTTGTTGGTCCAGCCTGTGGATATAGACTTTTACAAGTAGAAAAAGTGTTCTGAAAAATTTTGGTCTGAAGAAAACCAATGGGTTTGCATAGCTAAATACTTTTAATAAAGCATGTTTGAATTGTCACAAGAAAGACCACATGTAGATATTTATGATATAAACTTTAATGTTGAAAAACGAGGTTATTCCAGTTATACCTTCTTAAAAGACTATAAGAAGTTAGTGTTACATTTAGGACAATCTAGATTATTAATGAGAATGAATGATCAATCTTTCTTACAACACTTTTATCACTTTAGTGAAAACAAATGAGTTGGAAAGCAATTCAAAACAGTCTTTAAAGCCATTGTGGACACTTCAATGTTGTATGCTCCTGAATATACTATCCATAATCATAACTGAAAGATAACTTTTACTGTATATTATTCTCTTTTGCTTTGAAGACAAATTCTTATTATTATCATATTTTATTTTGTAAACTTATAAACTCTACAGTTCTATATTTAAGATGACGACAAATATCCATCAAATGTAAATAATGTAAATAATGTAAATAATGTTATAAACTCTAGATCATATTTGTGAAACGGAATAAGTACTTCATGCATACAAAATTTACTTGGAAATTTTATAGGAAGTTCATTTGTTTATTTTAGTTGTTTCAAGACTCAAGTCAGCTCTGATCACATTTACTGCAAAAATATCAAGAACTGGTATTGTTGTGTTCTGATTTTAATGGGTTAAGTTTTATACATAGCATAATGAGGATATTTATTTATTTACAGGTATAAAAGATGAAATATGATTTTATAAATATAAAAGCAAGTCAATTTTTGACCCTCTTGAGAAGACAAATTACTTTAAAACTTTCCAGTTTTCATTTACTTACAAGACATACAATATCATAGAAAAGAATACTAAACATTTCTTCATTTTGACAAAGGACTAAGTTTTTAATGGTGAAGGTTATAGTTAAATCAAGCCTACTGCAACATATTATTGCTTGTTACTTTATTGACAAGCCAATGAGGCTTGTTCTCAACTTTTTTGAGAAGGAACATTTGATTTGATGGCCATTTTAATTTCCCAGAAGTACAATATTTACATTAGATGGATATTTGTCCTCATCTTGTTTGTTGTTAACACAACGTTTTGGCTGATATACTCTCCAGCCTTCATCAGGTGTCTTGGGGAAATTTCGAGCCTGGTTTCTCATTCATAAGGTATTTTTCGATGTTATTATTATTATTATTATTATTATTATTATTATTATTATTATTATTATTATTATTATTATTATTATTTAGGCCACTGCCTGGAATCAAACTCAGAATCTTGGGGTTAGTAGCCCAGGCTCTTAACCACTATGCCATATACGCGTAGTTACCAAATACTCTTCAAATCACAACGTTATGGCCCAATATTACTATTTGAAAAATACATTGGATAATGTGATCTTATATTTTGTATGTGAAATGACTTTCAACATAAGTTCATTCAATCGAGATTGATTTGAGGCAGATTAACCACATAACTTAACCTTTCGATATTGAGACACAAAACTTTACATATTTTTCCTTAGCAATTTCCTTCTAACAAATTAAATGCATTGGTTTTAAAAGAGATGGGAGGCACTTAAAAATGAAGCGTATTTGACCAGAAATTAATATTAGCTTGTTCTGGTTCCATGGAATTTACCATCTTTCTTCTATAACAGACCTTTAAAATATTACAACTTTCATATTACATTCTAAAACAGTTGAATTTGGTTATGTTTATGATATACAAGAATAAGCATCCATTTCTTTAAAAACCAAAATATACATTTTCTTTTAGAAAGAACACAAAAATGAATGAACAGATTTTCATTTCATGGGTTGCTGAACCAAAATGTTCTGTTGTATTTCCTTAACAATTCAATTAACTGAAAAAATATTCAAGATGAAATAAGAACCTTTTTGTACATTGCTCAGCATTTTCTTTTAAAATGTTCTCTCGTTTTAGCTATATTTTTTCATCATATATTTTGTATTCACATTAAAGGAATGTCGCTTTGAAAAACTACATATCTTTTAATCAGATATTTATATTCACTTTATTTTGAAAAAAAAAGGGATTACAAAATCAAAACTCGATATTACATTTTGTATTTGTTCATATTTTGAATAATTAATTTCTGAAAACTTGTATTAATTCCTCTTAAGTTTTAGATAATTCTATACATTTTTTCCCACACAATCCTACAATTTTCTTTTATTTTCTACTACAAACGATCCACATATTTATGTAACCTTGTATAATTTGATTCATTGCTGACATACTCTGATACTTAGAGAAATAAGTAATGTTAAATAATGTGGCAAACAACTAATAAGAAATTCATATATGTTTGTGTACACATACATACAGAGTTAGCTGCGTTAATATATGTACAGAATTTATCTATATATATTTATGTTTGCATATTTATGCCTTTGTATTACATATTATAAATTATAAATATCACAGATACACATGCATACATAAACATACACCTGCATATATATATGTGTGTGTTCATAATATTTGATTTGAAATGATGAATATTCGAATAAAGAAATTACTGTTTAAGTATCAATATTTACTTTGTAATATAAACATTTGTTGTTTGCATTGCTTAATATGTTCTGAAGGTAAATCTACACCCATATTGAATTTTAGATCATTTTGTATTTCAAAGTTATTCTCTTAAAACATGAGTGACAATTCAGAGAAAACTTATTAGAATTCAATATTGATAATATTGAATATCTATTAATTTGAAAATACTTTCTCATTCGATTAATGGTAAGTATTTTTAAATGTTATTCTCTCTTTTAAAGAATCAAGCTATTCTTTAAAAGTGTCATTCATAACATTCCAGATAGCAACCCAAGTTGCTTCAAGTTTTTAAGTGTCGAGGTGATGTGGTATAATATTATAATATGTAACACCATGTGTATTTTATTTTTTTTATGAAATGTGATGCTGCTAATTAAGTTTACAGCAAACAATGTTCTTGAAAAATATAGCAGATGAAAATCAAAATTTTCTGAAATTCTAAAGGATATGATTTCACAGTCATAGCTATTTGCAGGAAAATAATATTATGAGATGATGAATAAATTGTGCAGGGAATGTTAATGATATATATATGTATAATATTTTTCCCTTCTGTGCACAGATTCAGAGTAAAGGTAGAAATATTAATATTTAGAGAACATAAAGCATTATACACAAATCTTTACACACACACACACACACACACACACACACACATATATATATATCATTAATTCAATAATAGGATAAAATCTTTTATAAGAATTTATCAAGTAGCTAGCGTGAAAAAAACCTCATAAGGGAAAAATCATTTATTCCCCAAAATATATTTATTTATATAAGGGCATTACTATACATGAATGCCTCATGCTAAGAGGGACTCTAAGGTCAAACTATCATAATAAACACACTGTATCATACTCTTGAAGTAGAGGGAACCTGTGGAAGAGGTAGACCAAAGAAAACCTGGGATGAGGTGTTGAAGCACAACCTTTGAACGCTGGGCCTCACCGAGGCGATGACACATGAAAAAGACTTTTGGAGATATGCTGTGTTTGTGAAGACCCGACAAGCCAAGTGAGATCATAACTGTGGCCTCTGCCTGTGCAGCATAACCAGCCATTTAAGGGTACCCTTCAGTCATTGGGCAATAAACTGCGCTTGTGAAGACCTGTTGAGGCAAGTGAAGTCGTTGTCGTGGCCAATGACAGTACCTCCTAATTAGCACCTATGCCGGTGGCACGTAAAAAGCACCATTCGAGTATGGTCGATGCCAGTGCTGCCTGACTGGCTCCCAAGCTGGTGGCATGTAAAAAGTACCATTCAAGTGTGGTCGTTGCCAATGTCATCTGGTGGCACATAAAAAGCACCCACTACACTCTCAGGGTGGTTGGTATTAGGAAGGGCATCCAGCTGTAGGAAGATTGCCAGATCAGATTGGAGCCTGGTGCAGCTTTCTGGCCTGCCAATCCTCAGTGAAACCATCCAACCCATGCCAGCATGGAAAGCAGACGTTAAACGATGATGATAATGAAATGAATTCAAATTCATTTCTGAAATACCATACATCAGTATTTTGCCTTTTTTTTTCCATGTATGTATAAACATACAAACAGCAATATTTTCATCAGCACTATTTTCATTTGTATATCTTATTCTTCATATTTTTAATTACATTTCTCTCTCTCTCTTTCTCTTTCTCTCTCTCTCTTTCTCTTTCTCTCTCTCTCTTTCTCTTTGTCTCTCTCCCACTCTCTCTCTCTCTCTATATATATATACATCTCTCTCTTCTTTATTTCCGTACTTGTTGAAACAGCCAATTGCATTTTATTTATATTATATTATATATTATTTTAAATACATAACTCGTGATTCTATAACATAAGAATGAGAAAAAGTGATAACAAAATTAATATGTAGATTGTTGAAATATTTCCCAACAAGCAATCTAGTATTGAAAGTTTATCACAGTATAATTCTTGAAAATATTGCCATTTATATGGTATCTTCTTCAAATGGCTGTTTATTGGCCTCTTGCCTATGGGTTCTTATTTCCATAGCCTTACCAACGCACTTCTGTTGCAAATCCTTCTCTCTCTAATTATATCCTTTTATGCTGATGTATCTACACATTAATATTTTTTTCTTCTGTCATTTTGCAGTCCTTTGGGATTTTCTCATTTTACAACGTTAAAAACTGTATACTTTTAGAAACAAAAATGTCCCATGCAATTTTATAAGTATTCTTTCAGAACCTTCAGTTTCTGAACCCAATGAATTCATTTAACACTGAGGCATAACACTGATATGCAATGGAGAGAACTTACCAAGTTTATAACATATATGTATATAATTTTTATTCTTACTTTGTTAAAGATATTATTCTTATATATGCATAGAGTCTTGCTTACACACACATACATATAATACAAACATATACTCACATACACACACACACACACACACATATATATATATACGATGGACTTCATTCAGTTTCCGTCTACCAAATCCACTCACAAGGCTTTGGTCAGCCAAATACTATACTGAACCCAAGACCGTGTGGTTGGTAAGCAAGCTATTTACCACACAGCCATTCCTGAGCCTATATATATATATATATATATATCTATATATATACACATACATACATGTGTGTGGCTTTATAACTACTGAAGGAAGCTTACATATCCTGGCAACCCAAAGCATTACAAATGCAGCTTATTTGCATCTCATTCAGTTTTCAAGTAATCATTGTTACACATGCTCTTATGGTCAACCTGTTTATATAGCAATTTTTATACATTATTTACATTATTTACATTATTTACATTTGATGGATATTTGTCCTCACTATGGGCATATGGCATAGTTGTTAAGAGCGTAGGCTACTAACCCCAAGATTCTGAGTTCGATTCCAGGCAGTGACCTGAATAATAATAATAATAATAATAATAATGACAATAACATCAAAAAATACCTTAGGAATGAGAACCCATGTTTGAAATTTCCCCAATACACCTGATGAATGCTGGAGGGCATATCAGCTGAAACATTGTGTTAACAACAAACAAGATGAAAACAAATATCCGTCAAATGTAAATAATATACAGAATTCCTCATCTCTTAAATATAGAACAGCAACTGTTATCTTATATAAAATCTCTTGGTGATGTAGAGTTAGTAATATTTGTGCAAGAAAAATATAACCACTTGAGGTCATATGAATCAACTGACTCGATGTAGTAAGACTTATGCAAAATTATTTTAGATTTTACAGCACCAGATGGAACATCGAGTACTAGTGACCAAAAGCTCATGGTTTTCATTTAGTTTTGATACAGTCTAAAACATACATACATATGTGTGTGTGTATATAAATAAACTTCATCATAATTTCTTTCATGCCCTGATTTTTATAGTTTGGATTATACTTTCCCTACCGCATGTACACACATCATATCTATACACACACACATATATATATCTCATGTCATTAAGAATGAAATGTCTGATTTTGAACTGAAAGTTTATTTTACTCTATCTCAACAAAAATCAATGTAGATAATCAAAGTATGCACCTAAATTATCAACACCATTTTGTCATTTTATCAGTAGCTCATTTATGTTGGCATCAAAGATGTCTGGAGAGCAAGAGGTGAGGAAATAATATATATATATATATATATATATATATATATATATATATATATATAGTGAGGGCGCATGACTTGGTGGTTAGAGTGTTGCACTTGTGATCTAGTGATCATGAGTTCAATTCCCAGACTGGGTGGTGTGTCATGTTCTTGAGCAAGACTCTTCATCTTGCATTGCTCTGCAACCACTTTGACACCTGATTTATGGTACACTCACCGTGCTCTTGTTCAGATAATGTTGATTTCATGGAAGGAGTGAGCTAAAGTGCGGCATGAATATTTGATCCTCTAAACAAATAATTTGTACAGGTCGTTCGGCAAAAAGCTAAATGTTCCTATGTCACCTCTGATGGGAGAGTCTATTCTGTAAACACTTGGAGTTACAAACAAAAGAATACCATGTAAGAAATTTTCTTTAGAAACAGCTCACCTGTTCACCTTGTTGCTGCTCAGATTTTAATCACTACAGGCTATTGTTCAGACATAGCAAAATGAATCATCAGCTGTTTTGAAGTGTGTGCATGTATATATGTATGTATATGCAGAAATGCTATATTTGCTGTTACTCAGTTGAACAATATTGTTTTTAATTAAATTTATTTATTTAAAATTTTCTTTACAACAAACACATTTCTAATGGAAACCACCATAATAGCATTTGTTGTTGCCTTCAATGTATTTTATTATTGATTTAATTCAATGCTTGTAAACTCATGCATACAAACTTGTTTGTTATGGTGTTTGATTTGCTAAGAAAATATGTGCATGTGTGTAGCAAATTATTTTTGGCAATGAAAAGTAGGTGAACATTTGTGAAACTTTTACTCTCGAATAACACAAGGTCTTTCATGACTTTACTTACAATCAGTTATATCCTCAACTCAGAATACATCTCAACAAGAGATGTCCTTAAAATAATCTAACAAAATCGGTCATCATTCTGTTCTTTGGTATATTTCACGATAATTTTATTAATTTTTATCAGTAATATTGAGCAGTGTTTATTAAGAAAACATTTATAAGTAGACAGCTATGAATTAAGTATAACTAAAATTATGAGAGAGTGTTACAATATATTTTAAATAACTGAATATTCTTTAGAAATTTTTTAAAGGCAATATGAACATTTTGATTTAGAAGTAGGTTTGCTTTTCTTTGTATCATGTATTAATATTTAAGAAAAGTTCAATATCGAATAATCATTATGTATTCGGTGGTTTAAGCTGTGATTGTACAAGGATGGAAACATAATTAAAATCAATTTAATTGTAGTAAAATAAAGTAACTGAATATCTTAACTGAGTTATGACTGGAAATTATTTATATTAGAGTGATTATTCTAAAAATCTGCATTCAATAAAAAATTTAAAAAAAAACTTGATGTCAGTATTTTACCACAACCAATTATTGTCAAATGTATTTGCGCAAAATATTCAGATTGTACTTCAATAACTATTTTTATCATTTATGCAATTGTACAGCCACTCCGCTTCTATCTTATACAGAGGCAACCACTTCAACAGCTCTATCTCAAATGTTTGTCAAAGAATATATATCCTATTCATCAATTAAGTATTTTTTTTTTTTGGCTTTTTACGTAACATTTTGATTCCAACTACAATAATGTTCGTTCTAATTAATTTACGAATTTTATTAGCGTTCCGTTCACCATGTTTTTTGTCTTCTCAAAAAGTGCTTCCTATAAACCACCACAATGATTTCCATTTTTTTTTAAAGAACTAATACATTGAATTTAAAATATTTTAGGAAAAGAGATTTCCTGGCATTTTTTATAACAAGTTTCTCTTTCCTTTCTATATTCAAGGTTTGCTTGTTTTATTCAGAAAACATCCTATAATATTTTATGTTGTCAATTTAAAAAAAAATTATTTTTGTTTATTAGTTTTGAATGTATATATATATCCACATATATATATATATATATACATATATGTGTATTTATATATAGATAGATATCCACATGCTTATATATAAATATATATATCCACATGCTTATATATAAATATATATATGTATGTATGTATGTATTATATAGTTTGTGTGTGCGTGTGTTATTTTAGTTTATTGTTTGACTAGAAATGCATGATTGCTGATGGAAAGTTTACATTGCATTCATTTATGATTTGGTAGTATATCTAGAATTTTTAGTTGGTATGTTTGCATTTTGTATTTTGTATATTTGGCATTGCAGTCCTGTCTTCCTTGTTTTGTTTTTTTTTTTCTTCTGTTGAACTGTGTATATCATATGTGTGCTTTAAAAGCTATAAAAACTAAAAAAAATATATATAGTAAAACTTATATTGTAAATGTAGTCTAATGTGGTGATTTTTTGCTTCTTTTCATTTTTTTCCAGAATTTCCTACAAACTTAAGTGATCTCACCTCCAAAGTCTCGGAATTGCCGCAAAAAATGGCGGCAAGTGTAGGGGAGGTTACTGAGAAGTGTTCATTGCAGTGAATGTGAGCCAATCTGTAAGTGCTGAAATCAGTCAGTCATCAACAGACTGTGTGTTGTAGTGCATGTTAATACTGTAGCCAACAGCATCCCCTAACGTAGTAAATGCTCATTATGACTTAATTTTATGAACCTAGTTATAGAGATATTCATAAGCAGATTGTAGTTATTGTCATTCCATACATATTTTTTTGTAGTGGATTTTGCATTCTTTCTTTGAAAAAGTATTATTTGCATAAGTCTATTATATTTATCTGTATTGTACACTACTTATGAAATTCCAATTCAGTACTGAAAAGGCCATCTCCATGTCTTAGCAAGCCAACTTATACAATCCTCGAATTAAAATTATGAGAATGAGGCTAAGTTTCTTGCTTAGGAATTGTTAGCCATTTTTTTCTTTCCCAGATTTCTCTTAAAATACTTCAATTAGTTTCAGAAAACTGTAATTGGATTCAACCTTTTTTTCACAGTATCTTAGATGCATATCGATTTGGTTATTATGTTTTAATAATTCTAGTTAGAATTATTTGTTTCTTATTTTGCCTTTGTCGTTATTATGAGGGTAGATATTTTGACTTATGTGATTTCTTCATATAAATTCCATATCAACTGCCATTAATTCTTTATATATATATATATAAATATATATATGTGTCTGCATATATATATATATATATATATATATATATATATATATATATATATATGTGTGTGTGTGTGTGTGTGTATATATGTGTGTATATATATATATTTATATATATATATTTGTGTGTGTTTTATATGTTTATTACATCAACAGTGAGAGAGAGAGAGAGAGAGAAAAAGAAAGAAAGAAAGTAAGAGTCATGTGGATAGGACAGTTGATAAGAGTTTCTACTTCATATTGCTAGTTTCAGAATTGTTAAATTCTACTTTAAAAATCTTAGTGCATTCTGGGAGTTAAATTTTTTTCTCATTAAGTTGTTATAATTAACAACTCCTGTAATTTCAACGATGCGTTTTTGATTACATGCAATTCAGTATATCTTATAAGTCATCAGATTATGACTTAATTTCTTTACTAAAAACTATCTGCTAAATTTTTACAATAGATAAATTTTATGCTGTGATGTCTCCAAACAGAAGAAGTTTGCTTTACAATATATGAAATATTTTAAAGTTAATGACTAATTGAAATGCAATTTAAAAAAACTTCAAGGATTATATTGACGATTCAAATAGATTTCCAATTGAAACATCTTGAAATTTCTTAATTATAAAGATGAAAAACAGTGACTTTTAGTTTTTAGATATTGTAGTTAATTATTAAACTGAATCCATGATTCCACTATAAGAAACTTCTGGATCATTTCATTTTAACAATAATAGATAAATTCAAAAATTAAATTTTTGTTTAGTTCCTATTTATCTTGGAAACAAGTTTATTCTAATGAAAACATTTTAAAGTAGGAAACTGAAAATCTATAAGCTACTTCACATTTATATTGAATTAATATGGTGTTTAAGAAATGTAGTTTCAGATATTTGGCATGATTTCTGTATGCTCTCAATGGTACAGCTATCTGAATTGTTTCGTGAGGGAAGTAATTGTCTTCTGTGCTCAGCTCTTTGTTTGATTTGGATTTGATAATAGTAATTTCTCATGGCTTTTAATTTTGATTTGATTTGCTGTGGCAGGAATCCTTACATAAGGAAAGGTTTGCTCAAATTGAAATGAAGATATTCTATGTATACATCAGCACCATATGTATTATTAAGAATTAAAAACATAGAAAATTTTAAGCTAATAGCACCTATTAAATTTCAAGTACCATCTTGTACAGTAGCGCTTAGCAAAAATAAATAGTTGAAAAATTAGATGTAAACAATCTGAATCAATGTAGATAAATTATTTTCTTTCTTCTTTAGAAATACCATGTGTTAAGAAAAAATTTTGCCAATATTTTAAATTTTTTTCAGGAACACATTTTTAGAATATTTGTTAAATTGATAAGAATTCCAACCTAGCATTCCGTATTATTATTTATACAATTTTTGTTGAGGTTCATTAAAAAAGTAGTGTATAAGAAAAACATCCTGAAAATAATAGAGTTATGTTCCTAAAGGGGATTACTTTCAATCGTTTTTTTAAAAATTTTTTCTCCAATTAAGTTCCTCTTATAATATGCCTAAAACTTGAAAAAGTAATTGAAATACACTTATTATCGAATGTTTTAATGTAGGTGGTATGTTAGAATTTTACATAGAAATAATTATGTTTTTGTCTTCAAGCAGTTGTTGCAATTTATTGCCATCAATCTATTAAAAAAATATATATATAATTTAAAAAAGAAATTAATCGGATTAATAGCAAAAAGTATTTTTCAAATAAATGAAAAATTTGGAATTTCTATCAGTATTTCTTCCAAGGAGATTTTATTTAAAAAAAAAATGCATCATTAGATTCACGCTTATGATTTACACTTCTCAATGTGTTTGTGCACACCAGAATACACTTTTACATGTTCACGCTGTTTAAAAAAAACAGTAGCAGTGATGTATGCATGTTATTATATATGTACACTTCTGCCCACATTATATCTGGAATTATCTTAATATTTTCAATGATATTTTCTATCACAAATGCATTGTAAGTATAAGCACGAAATGTATGGTCCATTAATTTAATTTTGCTTTATATTTTATAGTGAATGTAGTATTGTATTGTTTATATCTGATTTTATTTGATATTTTTAGCATAATGTAATGTGCAATTCATTGGAAAGCTTATTTCTTTTCATAAATATACTTATGTCCACTAATGCAGACACACACAATGTGTGTGTATGTGTGTGTTAAAGCACACCAACTAACTTGCATTAGGACTTTTTAAGTAGCATTGCAAAGAAAGACAAGAACTTCTGGCTATTGATTCTTTGTCAGTTTTTAAATCTTGATCACAGTAATCCACATTTTGCCATTTACTTAAATTGAAGATTCTCATTTTATACAACTACATATCATTCATGGCAAACATCTAAATCTTCTGTCTTCATTTACGTGAAGAACTAAGCCATCTTGATGGTTCTCACACATTTATTTTATTAAATATCAAATGATTGAGATAATAGAAATATATTTACTTTTAGTAAATCCAATAGCTGATGATGATTGTCTGAGAATACATTTGTATATCAAAGTGGCAATTTTCATTTTACTTATTATCAGCTTTCAACATTTTGGTGTTACAGTTAACTTCAAATAATTTTTTATATCAATGAAAATTTTTAATTTCTACTGTAATTCAGTATATTCCATGTATTTACTTTGAGTGCTTTAGAAAACCATTTATAGAATATTTAAAATATCTAGATAAACCCATTGCAATAGTGAAAAGAAAGCTGTCACACAATTAGAATCTAATGAAAGTATATTGGGAATATTCCAAATTAGGTAAATATCAGGGCAAAGGTTTTGCTGGTAAAACTGGATCTAAATATGTCAGTCTTTAACCAACTATTATTTAATGGAGTTGTAGTGAATGTTCATGCAACAGTGTCATTAATTTATGATAAGTGAACGCATATGAGTGACCAACTTCTCACGAAATTACAAAATTATTTTCACCTCTCTTGTAAATAACACCAATGACCTAATAATGCTGCGAATTATATCTCTGATATAGCAATACATATCAATATATCAAATATCTATATATATATATATATACATACATACATTCAGCACTAAAAGCATGGCTTGAATTTTGATTTCTGCAAATATATTCATTTTGATGATTTTGTTTCCATTTCCTTTGCTTGCTAACATTATAAATTTTCATTTTAGATATATTGTTTGGATTGAGTACTATGTTATTAATAACTGCCTTTAGTGATTCATTGATGAATAACATTTTTGTTTTAGTTGACTTCTTATAACCCAACAAATATTGCTGCCACAAACTATTCTAGCAAGTCTCAAGCTTTTAACTCAAGAAGTCATTATAAACATTATTTCAAATTGATTTCTCTGATTCTTCTGAAAAAATATATAACACTAATTTTTAAATATTGCTATAAAACACTTAATTGATTAAAAAGCTAATTTATTGAAGTGTTAACTATTACTAGACATATGAAGGTGGCAAATACAATAATGGTATAGAACTAACAATATCTGCTACATTCTGAGTTCAAATACTACCAGACTTATCATTAAATATCATCTTTCAAATATGATTACAATCATTATACTTATTTATTTGTGGTGGGTTCAATTCTCAATAATATTTTTTATAGAAGTATAGTAATGCCATGTCAGTTATTAATTTTGTTGTTGTTGTTTAGATGGCAAATAATAGAAAGTGAAGTATGTTAATATTGTTTTTAGATATTTCTTTATATTCTTAGTTTTATCAACTATGGAATCTTTCCATAGTAAAGTAAACACCTGAATATAGTGGAGGCAATTTAATTTGCCTACCCCTTCACCAATAGGAATAAGACAAATATAGTTTCTAGAAAACCTTTCAAAGCAAACAGGAGGTATTTTAATGAAACTAATAACAATGAAATAACTAAAAGAAAATACAAACTAGTTATTTTATTATCTTAGAAATATCATGATTTTTTTTTATGTCATAAATTCTTCATTGAAAACAAATTTTATTTTCAATATTATGAAAGATAATAGATTAAATATTTAAACAATAAATTCTTCTGGTGAAGAAAATAAAATCAAGTGTATATTATTACTGTAGTAATAAAAATAAAGCTGTTAAAATAAGAAGCAATTTACAAAGTAAAACACTATTTTTACTGCTCTGTACTTAAAATTAAAGTTGACTTTGTCTTTCAAATTCTCAGGAATTGATAAAATGAATACCCATAATACACTTCAGGGACACAGTCTATTATACATTTTCCATTTATAATTATTCCTATGCTTAGCTAAAACAAATCAATATTGATAGATGCAACTAAGGCAACACCAGTAATGACAAGAATAGGGTAGTGGTATTTCTAATATCAAATAAAATTTAATGTACATTCAGGATTTCAACATTAAGCAGAATAGTTACTTAAATCTTAGCTGTTATTATACTTGCCACCACTTTTATGTAAATTTATGTTTCACAGTTGATAAGAATAAAGGCTTTATAACTATATATTAACTTGAATATCAAAGATTTCAAATTTGACTTGAATGAACTTGTTCTATTTTAAACACTGTTCATTGAACTTGGCTACATTCATTTCAATACATACATCATAAAGAATAGTGTGAAAATACTACTACTGTTGCACTTTAAAATGATAGTAATTTCAGTTTAATCTGTAGAATGCATCAATTAATTTGTATTTCTACTCATATTATTGTCTTAATATTTAAAAACTTACAAGGCAGCGAGCTAGCAGAAACGTTAGCATGTTGGGCGAAATGCTTAGCAGTATATCATCTGTCATTATGTTCTGAGTTCAAATTCAGCTGAGGCTGACTTGCCTTTCATCCTTTCGGGGTCGATAAATTAAGTACCAGTTGTGTACTAGTGTTGATCTAATTGACTGGGCTCCATCCCCCAAAATTTTGGGCCTTATGCCTAGAGTAGAAACAAATATTTAAAAACTTATGATATTGTAAAATGGTGAACTACAAATTGATATAAAAATTTGGATAAGAACCAATATAATCTCACCAAATTTATCATTATTATCTATTGTTAGCTTTGAATCCATAGTGGGTCAAAAATAAAATAAAAACGATGATATAGTTAGTAAAGAAAAATGTAATATATAAAGTAATATATAATATAAATTTTCTATGAATTTAGAAATTTGGGATAAAGTGAATAATAGTTATAAAATTAATTATCTATACAACTTTCAAATAAAAAAGACCTAGTAAGTATTCAGATAAACTAGGGGCCATTTGAATCAAATAGGGGATTAAAGCTTAATGGAAGAAATTTTCAATTTTAATATTGAAATAAGGTTGCCATGCTTTTTCTATTTCCCCTTCTTAGTAAATATGAAATCTGAGTATTGCTGTTGCAGTTGTGAAGAGTGAGAATTTCAACTACTTTCAAAAGAGGGAAAATATTGGCAGCTATGTGGAAATGTATCAAGTTCTATAATGATGCAATTATTGAATGAATCAAATCTATTCGATATGTTAGTTAATAGCAGATTTGGCAACAAACAGGAGAATATAATTGGCAAGTAAGAGAACTGAAGATATCATGGATAATTTTGAATAGTAAATAAAATGAAATAAATAAGTTTGTAGAAGGAAAGAATATATTAGGTGCAGCAATAACAAAAATATGTAAAGGCAGAAGTTCATCAATGGATTAAGAACTTTATTGATAAGAAAATTTTTCAAAATGGGATGATAGAAAACTATAAAGTAAGGGAAGTTTAATTAGATATAGTGAATAGAACTAGTGTGCTAAAAATACACTGCCACTTCATTAAATGAATTTAATTGTAGCCTTCAGATTTAAAGATTACTTTGATGAACCATTATTCAAATGAAATATATCTCTAAGAAATATCGATTGGATTATAGAAACTGATTCTGTCAAAAGTTATTCTTGCTAAAAGCAGTTGTGTGTGGAAAAAAATCCATTAATTATAATGGTAAAGAACATTGCTTTTGGTAAAATATAATTCAGGTGAATGTTACATCTGATGCAAAAAAAAATATACATGGTTCAAGAGGAAGCTGGTTCTAAGAAAAAGTTGTATTTAGTGACGGTTATTTTAAAACAGGAATTCTATTTTAAGACACATTGCTAAATAGATGCATGCAAAGAGTTCTGATTGCTGATCAGTAGTGAGAGCATAAGGTTATTGTAATGTGCAACTGGAACCATTATCCCTGACCAAGTCTGAGGTATAGTCAACAGCTTGTTGAAGGATGAGCTTTTCCAAACTAGAATATGTCTTCATGTAGTTTGTTAAACATATTCTAATTTCAAAATGCTGGTGCCTAGTTGAAAACTTGGCACCAAACAACATCCATACTAAGATCATAGCTAAATGAATAAAATGTTGGATGCACGTTACTCTATATTCATATTTACGGAGACAAGTTTCCCGTTTTTACCTTTTACTGGTTTGAGTCATTGAGCTGAGTGCTGTATGGTGCAGGAGTGGCTGTATGGTAAGTAGCTTGCTTACTGACCACATGGTCCTGGGTTCAATCCCACTGCGTGGCACCTTGGGCAGGTGTCTTCTACTATAGCCTCGGGCCAACCAAAGCCTTGTGAGTGGATTTGGTAGATAGAAACTGGAAGAGGCCTGCTGTATATATATATATATATATATATATATATATGTATGTATGTGTATATGTTTGTGTGTGTGTTTGTCCCCCGTAACTTAGTGGTTCAGCAAGAGAGTGATAGAACAAGTACTAGGCTTACAAAGAATAAGCTCTGGGGTCAATTTGCTCAACTAAAGGCGATGCTCCAGCATAGCTTCCATCAAATGACTGGAACAAGTAAAATGATAAAAGAATCAATGACAATAGAAAATGCTCAAATTTGTTAATGGGTAAAATTATTCAATTGATATTTTGATAGTGATGATACGAAACAATGAATAGTGGAAGAGTTTAATAAGGTCTAGTGAATAGTGTTATCCCATTAAGCATTCCAAAATATATATTGTTACTTCAAATGTCTGCTTAATTAGGTCATGTAGGTATCATGGCAGTCATTATTTTCTGGTAGTGTATCTTTGCAAATTAGGCTGCTAGAATGCATTCCTTTCTGATGGTTTGATATGGTTTCTTGAATTAATTCGGAACCGTATTGGTGTTCTTGTATCATTCTCGAAGATGTTGATTTGATTTGATTTGAACTGAACCGAGAGAAATGAAATTGCACATTACAATCCATTGTGAAAACATTTATTATCAATTGCTTCAGCTACCCAACGACAAATTTGGGAACTTCCTTCAGTCATTGACACGCCTTTGCTCCTTCAACCACCCTCGTGTACCATATATGAGCATAACGCATTGAATAACATAGATGATATCGTTATATAATATAAACCTGTTTTGTAGAACTTATCCATTTGTGTTAGATAAACAGAGAAACTAAACTATCCTTTGAAGTTATTATGTGAATATAAAGATTTGTAGTTCATTGGCTTAAATCCGAAATATATAGAAACAAATAACACTATAACACCATAGGAGTGTAAATAAAAGTGGAAATCAAAACCTGGGAGTGAATTATATTTGACAATAAATTATCAGCATGCTACATTACAATATACAAGAAACATTCTGTCATAAGCCAACTTCAGATTTATATATTTTTAATGGTTTCAAGGTAGTTATCTCATTTATTCATATGCAAATATAAGTAATGCTGCCAATTATCTCTTAATGAATAGAAAGTATTTAAAGAATGGAAAATTGAAATATAGAATTGAAAATATTTTGGTGTTTTTAGTGAGTGCTTAAACAGTTGCGTGCATGTGTGCATGAATAATTTTCAAATGACAAAAAAAAAAAAAAAAAAAAAAAAAAAGGAAGAAAATTAATCTGACTCCATTTAAAGACTTAACCCTTCACAACAAACGGTTTTGTCACTCTTTGCATGTCAAAAAGCAATAAAGTTAGCATGGATCTAATTATTAAAACTAGCATCTGATTAGCTAAAATAATCTCAGCAATAACAACGACAATTCAATTTAAACAAATAATTATGTGGAATTTTATATTCAGACCATCAATTTGACTTATTCTAATTTTTGAACAAGTTATTATAGTCAGTAACTTAGAAAAGTGTGGAAAAAAGAAAAGAAAACAAAGTAAGCTGTTTTTCAGTTGATAAGAATGTTATTTCTGTTTATTACAATTTTTGAGTTAAAGTATCTCAAATGATCATTTAATTAAACTTTTTATACAGGAATGATAAGCTGGAAAACTTATTTTCAAAATATTGTAAGGTAACCTTACGTAAATATTACTTGAATATTGAATTTGAAATTTTGTACAGAAAATTAGCTGAAATGTAAATAATTTTCATTGCATAATTTAGGCATAATTTTGCAAGAGAAAATTTAGAATATAAAATTTATGGGTGAATAAGAAGGAAGAAAGAAAGAAAGATAGCAAAAAAAAAGGGGGTGTTTTAATTTTAATCAGACTGATAATATCTTTAGAGATGAAACATTTAGGCATTTAGCCAAAGAGATCAATGGTTAATGAAATGGTACAACATACTGTATTGGATTAATAATTAATCTTAAATTGAAAACCAAACAAAAACATAAAAATAGGCTAATATTAAATTGAATTCAGGTTATAATATAAACAGATAAAATACATTAACAATTTAAATAGGTTTTTCACAAGAGAACAAATCAATATTTTAGACTTTAGTTTTAAACCTGTTCATTCAAATCTCTATTTAGCTGAAAAATACATTTTTATTTATGTCTGTTCCATGCTGTGCTAGACATCAGGACATCTTCCGATGACTTCAGTAATATATTAGTTTTCCTGTGAGAAGAGATTGGTAGTCCTCCTCACCCTCCTGGGGAAGGTGTCATTGTGAGTAGTCTCCTGTGATCTCTTACAGCACAACATAGCTAATTCCAAGAGAAAGATAGGGAGTGGGAGGGGGTGGGTGGATAATTGAACCCCACTGCTTGATTTGTACTATTGACCTTAGAGGAATGAAATGTAAAGGTGAAATCAGGGACCAAAGTGCCAGGACAAATACTGTAAGCCATTTCAGCCACTGACCTAATGACACTGCTAATTTACTGCCCGAAGCTATGAATAAGTTACTGAATCAAGACTTAATATAATTAGTTCACAATATAAATACTATCTCTTTGCTGCGATGTATAAATTCACATTAAGAGTGAATCTGTGGAGTTGACTTGTAGTTGTAGATAAGTTGTTATTAGGAATAAAAATGTAATCTTCACTGAATGTGTTTACCAGATGCAAAATCAATTATGATTTAATGGAAGTGGTTCTGAGTGAATATTAAAATTATAATATAAACTTAATTTACTTAGAACTTACCTTGGCACTATTAGAACTAAACAAAGGGAAACAATCACAAATGCACTGAAAAAGATATGCAATCATCAAGTGATTAAAGCAGCTAATCAAATGAAGAATGATGAGGTTATATTTAATAATAATTATCACTGTTTTGTATCTTAGCCAACACAATTAACACTTCCAGTAGAATAAGAAAGTATGAGAAAGCATATTAGTGAAGCATTAGATCTGCTAGACAGTATTATGTATTTTGGAAGAATTCCAGGATTGGATCTTCTCAGGAAGCAATGTATACAGTACCCTCCAATAGCCCACCAAAAATGTGCAAAAAGAATGCTTTTGGTGGGCCAAGTTGGCAATCTGATTCTTCAATTGAATGCACTTTATTCTGTAATGGCTCTTTAAGAAAACATGCATCATGCAATTTCCTTTATTGTAAATCTGGTACATTAACTTTAAATAAGAAATCAGCAGATTATGTTTGAGAAAAATATTATTTAATAAAATATATAAGAAATAATGTAATGAGATCAGTTTAGAGATATTTCTCCCAAAACCTTATAATCAAATTTTAAATAAGTTTATGCAAAAATATTATATTATATTCATTTAATGGGTATTTTATTAGTTTTGGTAAATTTTTATCAAATCAGAGTTCATAATTCCTTTCCATATTAAAAAATATTATTTCTCACCTTTATGATCTAATCTATATGATCTAATTGTCAAGGAAGTCAGAATTTTTGAGACAGAAAATAGCATTATAAATGTTCATCCTTGGAAAAATAGTTATCATTTAATATATATTTAAAATAGAATTAACTTTTAAATTTGTATTAAAGTGTTTTGTATATTGTTATTTTTGGAATGGTTGTCAAAATGTTTTTATTAAATTAATTTAGTTGTAGTCTTGTTTAAAACATATTCTTTAGAAATAGAATGGAATATAATTTCCTAGTCTTCCATAAAGATACGACATAAAAAAAACAGGTTTATGTAAATGGACAGCTAAAATATTTTTGTTTTTATTTTAATGAAATTGTAATGTTGAGTTGAAAGTATTTGTTAGAATTTAATACTGTTACTCATATTTACTAAATATGATATATATTATTTTAACCCTTTTCCAAATGAAAGTGGTACATATCAAATTTATAATAACTAAAGACATTACTTCTATATCCTCTTTGAACATGTATTATTGTTATCAACTAAATGAAGCAGGACTTCAGTTTTTTAAATGTCATTATATTTAAGACATGAAAAGTTCGAAGATCATGCTACACCACCTCTGTGAGAGGCAATAACCAATGACCAAGATCTTTGGTTATATGCTGTGCTTGAGAAGACCCATCAAGCCAAGTAAAATCATAGTTGTGACTGATGCTGGCATCATGTAAGTGGCACCTGTCCTGGTAGTGCATAAAGAGCACCTTTCAAGTGTTGGGTCTTACAAAGGCAAAGTGGCTGAGTTCCTTTCAAGCATTGGGCTTCATAGAGGCAAAGGGGCTGAGTTTCTTTCGACTGTTGGGCCCCATGAGAGCAAAGTGGCTGAGTTGCTTTTGAGCATTGGGCCACATGGAGGCACTGAGTAAGACCTTTGGCATTATGTTGTGCTTAAGAAGACCCATCAAGCCAAGCAAGATTGCAGTCATGGCAGATACTGGTGTCATGCAAATGGCACCCATGTGAGTGGCACATAAAAGCACCCATTACACTCTTGGAGTGGTTGGCATTAGGAAGGGCATCCAGCCATAGAAAACCATGCCAAATCAGACTGGAGTCTGGTGCAGCTTTCCAGTCTTGGTCAAACCATTCAACTTATGCCAGCATGGACAATGGACGTTAAATGATTATCTTATTCTATCCTTAATTAATTTAAAGTAATCCCTACTTTTAAAAAAAAATTGCCTTTGACTGGTTCCAGTATAGAGTTTTGTGCTGAAGTGCATAAAGTAGATAGATTTGAAAATATTGTTGGTATTTCTTTCATCATATATGGAAGGAAGAATGACAACAATAAAACTGATGAAATTTTAAAGTAAAATTTTAAGTCTAGTATCACGTATATTCTGTTATGCATTCCTACCTCATTAATGATTGGTGACAAGCTCAATGCCATAAGATGGGCATGAATAAAACCCCAAGAATATATACTTACTATTTTCCATAGATTTACATTATCTTATGTAACATATATAGCATGTATGTATGCAGAATTATAAATCATTAAATCCTCTTTCATTACATCTGTCATACACAGTTATATATTTGAGAGATGAGGAATTATTTACATTTGATGGACATTTGTCCTCATCTTGTTTGTTGTTAACACGTTTCGGTTGATATACCCTCCAGCCTTCATCAGGTGTCTTGGGGAAATTTCAAACCTGGGTTTTCTTTCCTAAGGTATTTTTTGATATTATTCAGGTCACTATCTGGAATTGAACTCCAAATCTTGAGATTAGTAGCCCATGCTGTTAATTCCATATGCCCACAGGCATATTAGGTAATGGTTAAGAGTGTGGGCTACTAACCCCAAGATTCTGAGTTCGATTCCAGGCAGTAACTTGAATAATTATAATAACATCAAAAACTACCTTAGGAATGAGAACCCAGGTTCAAAATTTCCCCAAAACACATGATGAAGGCTGGAGGGTATATCAGCTGAAACGTTGTGTTAACAACAAACAAGATGAGGACAAATATCCGTCAAATGTAAATAATGTATCTGCCATACAATTGAAAATACAAAATTACCAAATTATAAATTGCAGAAAACATATTTGTTAATATATTCTTGTCTAAGAATCATTAGACATCTTTCTTTTAAGTAAAGATTTATTCACTACAAGGTAGAATAATATTCTAAATAACAGAATCTTCTCTTGGTAATATTAAGTTTGAAAATGTATTCCTGCATTCTTAATATAATACATCAAACTGTCAGTAATGATATAAAGTAGACATAATATTAATAAAAATTGCTATACAAAGTATTGTAATGGAATAATTCCTTGAATTTTCTAAATTATTGCAGTTTTACAGTTTGTTAATTTACTTTGAGATTGTTATCACTTGTAAAGCAGAATCAATCATGATCAAATATGACCTAAGTTCATATCTATTGATTCATCTTTAAAATCTCTTTACTATTTCTTTTGGCAGTTGCAACACAAATTGTGTATGAAATTTTATAGTTAATGAAACAGAATCCTTACTAAAATTCTATACATGTTTGTTGAAAATTACATATTCTGATCTATTTGGTGCACATAATGGGAATAAGACAATTATCAGCTGTGCAAAATGTGATAAATGTTATGTGGTAGGAGAAACCAGATATTGTGATAATCTATTTTCCAAGATAATTAGTGTAAATAAGATTTTGAAGGTGAGAAGGGTATTACTGTGGTTATTTGATAAGGATTTAAACTTTACCAAATATAGTGAATTAAGGAAAGCTAATGGTATTCTTTGAATGAAGAAAATACTCTTTTTTTTTTCAGTGATGGGCAAAAACTATATATTTCTTATTATACTCTAAGGCAATGAAATACAAGATCAAATAGGAAAATATGGAGTACTGCATGTCATCAATGTTAGATTTTATGGGAAGATTTTCAAATAAAAGCAGTCAAACTAATTTCAATATAAAATGATATGCTAAACTTGATTACTTCTAAGAACTAATTCAAATTAACAAATAGGTATACATTGACAAAACAATGATAGATGAAGTCAGAGCAAATGAAGAGAGCAGAAAATCCCCCACAAGGTCATGTAAACTGAAATTGTTTAGCAAGTGGATATTATTTTCCAAGTTAAAAACAATCAGTTCTAAAACTAATTTGAGTAAAACTGAAAGCAAAAAAAAGAAAAAAAAAAAAATGATACTTAAATTTCTTCTTTTGTACTTATTGAAAAATATTTGAACTCAGAATGAAAAGCAGTAAAGCAAAATATTTTATAGGATTTATCCAAGTGTGTTATCTTTTCTAATTCTCTGTCATTCCATTCTGGATTAATATTCTTTAATTACTTCATCTTATGACTTAAAAAATTTGATTTGATCAATTCCTTAATGGCTGTAGCTAATATTAGCAATTTGACAATTTCTGATAATTTATCATTTTGCACTGTAGCTAATTATTTTAGTAGTATTGGCTAATAAAAATGTGTATGATTAGCTAAGAGTTTTGATTAGCTACTGACAATGTTTTGGATAATACTATGACTGAGAGGCAAGACGCTTCATATATTATCTATCGTGATATGATTTTTCATACTCTTCAGTCTGAATGTTGGTAACTATTATAATTAGCTGCTCCAATTCAATTGCATTCAAACTACAATGAAACCTTCCATTATTCTTTGTGTCATTAATTACTTGTGTCTTCTGCAGCTGTGTAATAATTAAATGTTTTAGTAACACTTCTTGTTAAAATAATTTAACTTGTTATGGAATTATTACAAAATGATAAATATCGAAATAGTTTAAGATTCTGTTTGCTGTGAAGTGAAGACTGATGTCTACTGTTTACTACTCCACTCTCATTCTACATTTCCTATGGGTGTATATTTCTAGTATATCGTTGATAGGCTGACTGTATGAAAGACATTCAGTAATAAAACTTACAGCCAACAATTCATGCAAATGAATTCTTGAAACATTCATATCATGTATGGTCATGTAGGATATTATGTGTACACGCACAACGTACATAGATACATACATATGTACATATATATATATATATGTGTGTGTGTGTGTGTAAATATGTATGTATATATAAGTATTTTGTGTGTGCGTATATATATATACATATGTGTATGTATATACGTTTATGTATATATGTATTATCTCTCTCTCTCTCTCTCTCTCTCTCTATATATATATATATATATGTAGATAGATGTACATATGTGTATATATAT
>NC_068982.1:9789601-9791546 GCF_001194135.2 Octopus bimaculoides | reverse complement strand
TATATATATATATATATATATATATATTATGTCCCTCTCTCTGTCTATCTCTCTCTCTATATATATATATATTATTATGCACATACAAACAAAAAACCTAATTGAGTTTTATTTATTTTTATCTTTTGATCAATTGTTAAATATAATTGGATTTATTTTATCAAATTGTGTGATGGGTCAAATACTTCATGAACTGAATATCAAATTCATTATGTTCAATTCTGAAGTCTTGCCCTAAGTAAATATTTAGGTTGGTTTTCATTCCACCTCATTATTTTCAAAATATTGTATTTCTATATTTGTTGTTTAGTATTGAGCCTGTTTCTAGAATTATGGTGTTTGTATTTCAGCATTCCTTGAAGTAACACAGTTGGGATTCTGGCCTTTACCTTCCATTCACCAGTTCTTACATAAAAAAAGCAATGATTTATGTGAGGCACCAACAAGATGTTTCAAAGTCAGAACAATCTGACTTTAGCACTGATGTTATTTGTTTTTATTTTGAATTTTTATTTATTTGATTTTTTTGTTACTCCATTTAAAAATGTGGATGTATGCATACAAATCGAGTTAGTTGTCTAGAAGTAGAGCTTATCAGTGTTAATGTATGTGACCCTTCCACTGCACACATACACATACCTGCCTAATTATCGGAGATGGCAACTTCTCTTTGTGACCTGCCACTAACTGTTGTCCAATTGAAAAACAAATAAGCATGTAATTGTATATCTCCCCCAAATATTTTATTTATAAAGCCATTCTCCAATATCACTTCGAAACAATCTTTCTTTTAATTTAAAAGTTATTTTTACATGTTGTTGTCTATTTTAAAATTTTTAGTTAGGATAGCAATAATTTATTTTGTTTTTAACATTATGCCTTGTTACTAGATCAAATAATATTCATACAAAATTGTCCATCTGTAAAACATCACACAGCATATCATCATGATGAAATGCATACATTAAGCACAACCCCTCACCTCTTTCCTATTTTTAATGTGAAAGGTTGACAGTGGTAATCACAGTATCACTGAGAGCCTGTCACATGGGGCAAACAAATGACAAACAAAAGTAATTGACTATTTCCTATCAACAGCAATAACGAGATTGAAGAAATAATGAAGACGGAATTATATTTATATAAATTATGTTGATATACAAAGAGATATTAGGAAATCTTGCTCTCTCTCTCTTTCTCTCTCTCCTTTCTCTCTCTCCCCCTTCTCTCTCATTAACTGTAGAAAGGAAATAGCTGATACTTTTGAAAGATATTATTTTATTCAGACATATCTTTGTAATGAATTCTTATATTTTAAATAATTGTTTAAAGATAACAATAACTTGAATAACGTTAACAAATTAACACAATAATAAAAGTGAATAACACAACAGCTTGCTGAACACTTATCCACACATTCATAAAGATGACTTTTGATACCACCTTGTTAATAACACTTTGTACTACAGCGGCATATATTATTAATTATTTAAAAAAAAGTACAGACTGTTATGACAATGGTTTAGTAATATCTTAAAGTATAAGAGTCATCTTTGCATCTCTGAATAAGTGTTTCTCTCACATACACACATACAATGTATCTACATATACAGATTTAAGTAGGCAATTGAGTTCATTGACATCAAAATATTAACATTTTATGTGTAGAATATTTGTATAAGTTTGTGTGTTTCATTTTAGAATATAGAATAATTGAACACATGCAATAAATATATATATATATATAGTCACAATGAGGATATTTATCTAAGATACACTGGTTTAATATATTATAATTTGAAGAGATACTTCTTCAATGAATATATTATATAAAATATCGTAAAATATCAGACATTTTTTATCGAGTTAGAAAGCAGAGCGATCTAATGGATACAATCCATTAGATCTGTTTTCTAACATGATAATATATATATATATATATATA
>NC_068982.1:9783270-9789228 GCF_001194135.2 Octopus bimaculoides | reverse complement strand
TATATATATATATATATATATATATATATATATGTATACTTACATACATATTGTACATATGTATGTCTTTCCATACTATGAATACATATTTGCATCTATATAAATACGTATTTGTGTGTATGTGTTTGTATATGTATGTGCATATGTATGTGTAACATTTTGTGTATATATATTTATGGTTTCAATAAAAAAAAGCAATTTTAATCTCATTCATTGTATTAAACAATATCAGATCAGTAAATTTTATTCTTTTTTCTTATTTAATTTTTTTTGTGTGTACATGAGATCAGAGTCAAAAATGCATCTTATTGTTTCATTCATATGTTTATTTCCTCCCATTTTGTTTGTTTTGTCTTCTTATTTAACAAATGAAAACTACATATCTTTACTTTAGCAAAATTTAGTTGTAATTATTTTTTACACTTTTTTTACCCTTCTCTTGTTCGGGTTTTTATTCAATTGTAAATGCATAAAAGCAAGAAAAGTAATTACAACATTAATAAACATTAAATCATCCTTTGAAAAATCTCAATGGATCGATAAAATTGAATGAGAGGACTTTTAGGAGATTTTAAGACAGTCTAAGCTTAAAATCTACACTTAATGGATAAATTGTACTGAAATAAATATGTTCAATATATCCAACGAATGTTTGATTTGTTTAGAAAAGTAGGCAAATTTAACATTCAATATTAAAAGTCCATATATAAATATGAAATAAATTTATAAATTTATAACGGTACTGTAGTTTCAAATGATTAAATCATATTTGTTTTTGTGGGTATGTGTGTGTGTGCAAGTGTCGTTTTTTTTTATAATGAAATATATATATATGTTAAAAATTATTTAAAAAATACTTTTTTTTAAATGAATATTTCGTTGGATAAATCGTTTTTTTTTTAATCATCTACTGTGAGTTCAAAGGAAAAAATAAAGAAAAGAATAAAGGAAATATAAAAAAAAGACCCAATTAAATGTTCATAATAGAATATATTAAAACAGCAACAATTTCTGGAAGAATTTATGTGTTCTAAATATGTAGGCATATTCTTGGAAGTATTAATTTCAAAGAATATAAATAAGCAAAAATAGAAAAGGGAAAGGTTTTTTTTAGGTGAATAGAAAAATGGATAGATTAATACATTCTTAATTCTATAAATAGACTTCTTTGAAATATTATGAAAATTACAAAAAAGCTAAATGTTCTTAAATATTATAAGATATAAGAAAAGCAGGATAAGAGAATATTTCTGATATTTCATTTGAAGTGAGATTCTAGTTGGGAAACATGACATGAAGAGGTTATGAAGTTTTCCAATTCTTTTGATTGCTTTCATACCAAAACGTGTATATATAGAGACCAGAATTAATTATGCAAAATAAATATGAGTCAATGGAAAACAAATTTAAAACAATTTCCTGAAAGTGAGTATAAAATTCAGTGGAAAAAAAAATAACAAAAATAATGAAAAAATATTTATATTTGTTTTTCTTTTTGATTTTTGATACTTGTTTTTGTTTTAAAACAAATTTACATCCTCTTACTTCCTGGTTCAATATCAAATTAGATTTTGTTTATTCTTTTTCAATTATCCTGTGACTGTATATATAATATACATGTTATGTAAATTTATACATATGTGATATGTATATATATGAAACTTATACATCCATATGCATTTCATTTGATATTAAATTGCCCAAATCCATAGCCTTGTTTAGAAATATCAAATGTTATGATGAAAAGCAGTATTAATTACAAACACAGAAACTGGTTATAATTTTTAGTTCATTATGTGTCATGTCTGATTAATGATGTTACGGTAAAAGTAATTAATTTTGTATATCAAAGTCAGCAAAAATTAGAAAAAAAAATTGGTAATTTCTGTAGCATTTGAAAAAGTTTAAGGATAATATTTTCACATTCTCAAATAAGAATTACGTAAATCCATAGATATTTTTTGATATCATCAAGAATAACGCATTGGTTATATTTGAGGTGTTACAATTCATACAATATATATGGAATTTATGAAATACGTTGGAAGACTTCTGTGTATTAATTAAAGTATCAAATATGTCGAGTTTAATTATCCTGATTTTCAGTTACATAATGTACTAATTTCAAAAATTTCTCCGACATAATTTTAAATTCTGATATAGTGTAGACGTCTTCAAAGGAATTGAATGCAAACTACAATTAACTTCAGTATTTAAAAAATATAAATAAGTATTAACCGGGGCTCTTTTTCATGTGAAATGCTGACTTTTGTCCGTTTTATTTTTGTTGGATTAATACAAAAAAAGCTACATAATTGTATTTTGGCTTTTCCAAAGTGTCCTACATCTACATACATACGTTTATTTAATTAAGAGTAATACAAAAAATAATGAAATAAAAAAATAATAAATGCATTTCAAACAAATAAAAATATTGCTAAAATTATTGTACACAGTTTCTTTTTTTTTTATCAGAATTTTTTTATTGTCATTTTTTGACAAGTTTTTAAAACATGCAGCTCAATGAATCAACAGTTATCTACGTTTACACATACCGATGCCAATACATTCTTTTTCAGAAAATATGAATTTCACTGATTTATCTGATATTTTGTAAGGTTTTATTTCAAATTAAAGTAAAAAATTTCGTAGGAACAGCATCAGTGATCAAATACTTATATAATTTATTTATCAAGTTACCACCAGGGCATGACGATTTTAATGCAAATTCAATATCATGATCATAGTCATAGTGGAATCAAAATAATACAAAAACTCATGCAAAGGTAGATATATGCATGCATACATACATACACACACAAATACATACATACACACACACACACTATATATATATATATAATCTGAAGCGCATCTAATACTGTAATAATAATTATACTATGACGTATAAGTATGATTAATTTTTTTATGACATTGTTTCAGTACCTTTATTTTTATTACATACTTCCAAAACACTAGTCATTGCTAAAATTAATCATTATTGGCAAATAAAGAAATAATAATTAATCATTGTTATTATTATTATCGTTATTATTATTTCATATCGCAGAGATTTTGCGGTTATATCTATGATTGCTATTTATTCGTTCTATAGCAAACTATACTTAAGTGGAACGAAGAATAAACAAAATCAAAGAAACGGAATATAGGCCGGTGAAAAAATGAATTGTTTAGACAAACGCATATTTCATAAGTATGACAAGAAACGCTGCTGTTGGCTTTTAAGAGAGGCATGATAAAACTTAACCTCTTAGAGATTGTAAATCCTCTACTCCTTACGACAGCTTCTGTTATTAGAAAAATCTATAAAAATTTCAAGCATTATGTCAGATTATAAAGTTTATCCATATATATTAATCAAAAGGAGTTCTCAGTTTAAATAAATATAAATATTAATACTATTATCTTACTATAACCAGCAGACTAATTCTAGAAGTAGATACGATATAGTTATTATTGAACAACCTATTTTGGTGGAAGTATAAAGCAGCATTTGAATATTATGTTGTTTATTTATTATTATTATTTACTGATTTGGTACATATGCGCACATAAACAAAAATCTATACACACTTTTTTATTTCAAATTTGACTTTTCTCATCAGATTATAGTTGAGAATTCTGCATCGTCTATATTGTCTTTTGTTATTCTCTGTCTTAAATATTCACCAGAAAAAAAGGTGAAGGTTCATTCTTGAGCTTTTATCCAACAGGTTGTCCAAACTTAATTCCGGACAAAATTAAGGAAGATACTTCCTGAAGGAATTAGATCTCACAAAACCTGGCTTTGAAAGCCAGTGCCTTAACTATACAGGCAAAATAAATACAATATGTATATATACACACACATATATATATATACATATGTATATGAAAACAGATAAATCCAATTTTGATTTCTTATTAATGTTCAATGGTGGTAAGAGCAGCAAAATTTTATTGAATATAAAACTAAGTTACAGGCATGTAAAACTAGTAGAAGCAGATTTGAATAAAATGAACATAAGAAAATGAAATAGTGTTTTTTAACTGAAGTGTAAAGTTAAATGTAATGAAATATAATAATCCCACTTTTAAATCTTTACCCCTGTATTGTATTGTGTTCTCATACTGGTTTCAGCTTATTAGCTGAGACAATGCTGGGAAACCACCATTTTATAAAAATTGTTTTTTTTTGTGGTTAAATCTGATGTGTCTTTAAACTTTACAGAAATTTATCTATCTTACATGAATTTTTCTTTCAAAAGAGAAAAATATTAAAACATGTAGTAAAAAACTTTGTTATTAAAGTCATTTTCACGGATGTCTTCAAAATAATTTTTTCCATAATGTGTGCAAAAAAAAAAAAATCACAACAAAAATGCAAACAAATAAATCAATAAAAATATAGTTAAAGAAAATATGAAATTGATTGTTGTCAGTGCCAGTTCTTTTCAATCTGGTGTGTTTCGAGTATAATAATGGTTCAGTCATCAAGTAGCTAAGGGCATTTTTTTAGATACTCAGCTATGAACACAGTATTTAGGCAGCAAAATGAATGAAAGGATGTCTAGGCTTTATATATGCAAATACATATACATACATATATGTATGTATATGTGTGTGTAGTATATATATATATATATATATATATATATATATATATATATATATATATATGCGCGTGTGTGTAGTATTTCTGTATGTACTATATAAACATATATATACATATATATTCATATACATATGTATGCGTATATAGATATATATATATATATACTCACATACATGTATATCAATATATATATATATATATATATTTCAATCTTTCTTTAGTGTCTTTATTATAAGAAGTCAGAAATTCAGGTATTCATCATTATAATTAAACAGAAATCTATCTTATTTCCTTTGGAAAATATTTCCTGAAATAAGAAATTTGGAAAGATATACACGGAATATTTCAATCCATTTCTCATTTAAATCATATCTACGAAGTTGAATACCGTTTCGTCTTGGTATTGTGCTTGTATGCTAATCACATCACTTCATATGGTTTTAATCACTACCAACATCTTTAAAAACAACATATTTGAGATGAAAGATGCAAAATATTGGGTGTAGATGGTTTTCAAAGAAATGTAAAGAAAATAATATGCTCCTATTTCTGAAACGAGTTCTATACATATCTGCAATTATTTTGATAATAATAAAGATGATGATTATGATGATAATAATAATGATGATGAGAATGATGATGATGATTATAAATAATAAATTTTTGTAGTTACTAATAATGATAATAAAACACGCAATATATGTAGATCAAAATATGCAATTACATTAGGTATGTTTGTAAACAGACGTTAGGGTCTGTTGATTATAATTCATTGTTATTTGTGATATGAAGATTGTAAAAAACGCAAGATGAAACTGAAAAAAATTAGGATATTATGCAACATAATATGGAATAAAAGACATTCAGAAAAAAGCTGTCTTCAAAATTCCTTTATTAGAAATATACAGATAATCCAAATGTTTATCATCACATGAATAAAAAAAAAGACAAAAAATATTATTACTCTTGTTTGTTGTTGTTGAATTTTCTCACAGAACTTCCTTCCTAGCTTACTGTGTTGTTTGGAATGCATGATGCAAAAGCTTCAAGAAAAAATATAATGAAAAATAAAAATCAAATAAGAACGGAATTAAATACGGGGTTTAATTTTATAAAAACATACATTGCAAATATCAACTCATACACAAAGTTGAAAGTGACAATACATTTGTTAAATATTATATCTCTTGTATATGGATAAGATGGCTGTAAATCTGTCTATTCTGAAGATGCTTGATCTAATAGTATGCTCTTTTTTTTTCTTGTTATCTTGTTATTTGTACAGTTTAACCACAGGGAATTGTTATGTAGTAGACTTTTTAGCTGAGATTATTCAGCTTGAT
>NC_068982.1:9767527-9782596 GCF_001194135.2 Octopus bimaculoides | reverse complement strand
TATATATATATATATATCAGGAACGGTAATTTTTAAAGAAACAATAATATAATTAAAAAGTACGGATATAGTGGAATGTTCATTTTGTTTAAAGTAGAAACGTCAACAGTAAGTTGTAAGCGTTACGATGATATTGATTTAATTAATATGATTAAAAAAAATATATTCTCAAATAGAACATCCCTAGTTACATTTTGTAACATATAAACAATACACGATTATTTTTAAAAAATTGCAGACGGTTTCGTATTCTTGTAAGCATCAACAATAAAATGAATTTTGCTAGCAATGAAGAAAATAAAGTTGGCATAATTAGACATCAACATTATGTTTAGAAAAGTATAGAAGATTTCTACGAGGTGTGAACACGTTTTATGAAGTAATAGAAGCAATAACAATACAAAGTTAAATATATCTGGAATATTGTAACATCTTTCATAATCAGCGACTTTTGAAAAAAGTCTGTTGAGTGTTCAAGTGGAGACAGTAATGATGCTGTGGTTATGCTTGGATAATAACTTATTCCAAAGTTCTGGTTGTCATTGTAAATGCAATAAAATTTCTCTTGTTTATTCTATTCTGTGTTGTTTTTATTCCATTGAACTTTTTTTCTTTCTGCAATGAAGCATTTCTTCTTTCTTAATTCATGATATCAGTCAATGATAAATAAAACTCTTGTATTATTAACTTTTATTTTGTTCCTGCAGAAAGCTAAAGAAAGCATTTATAACCCAAGGTTAACAGTTAATTAAAATGTGATAGCGAGGAATGGCTAATATGAGCAATAATGTAAGTTTCTACTAAGTTAACGCAGCCTGCCAATGATTCTTGTGCAATAAGAGTGTAATCGCAGATCAGCGCTTTTGCTGTTGCTACATTCACCACATTTGATACAATACAGCATCTTCTGTTTCTCAAACGAATAATTAAGAATGATATTTTTAAATGATTGTTACCTTGCAAAGTCTGTCAAAGACGTACTAAAATACATTACAAAAGAAGTTTGCCACTGATAAACACATTTTTTGGAGGAGTATGCTTTCTCAAAAGAAAGACAATTTGAAAGGTAAATGTTTAAAAGTAATTATTCGAACTTTCTTGATTGGAAGTGCATTTACAATTAGCTTCCGTTTTCACAATTTAATAATGAATTCAAAGTATTTGGGATTTTGAAATATATATTTCCATACATTGATATGTGATAAAGAAAAAGTAGGATGAGTATATGATGAAACCTGATGACAAAGTGTTATTAAAACATATTTTTGAAATAGGTTATTTAAATCAGAAAATACATTTGGATTTTACGGACTTATACAAAATTGAGGAAAATGGTGATTCAATGAAAATTAAACTAAACTGGAAAAAGAAAAAAACAAAAAAGAAAATCATTTTCAGCCTAAATTATATTTTGTAACACGACTGAAAATCTTGTTTGATAGATTGGAACAAAATTATTGCTATTTAGAACCAGTAAACTGACTGATAGCCGTTAGGAAAATATTACTTTAAACTACATATAAAGTCATCTAACCATTTGAAACGTTTTAACCACACCATATTAATTTAAAACATCTGTGGCTATATCTTCGGGGTATGGACGAACAGCAAACAGGATCACGAGTCACAAAGACAAAAGCGGAGCGATGACATCAAGGACGAGTGTACTGCTGTAGCAGTGTGTACCATCGAGTGGCGGTTGCGTCTGAAGTCTGCAACTCTCAGTCATGGGAATGGTTATATTCTTTCATATTATAAAGCTACATCTGTTAAATTCGAGAAAAACCGAATGATTATAAATACTTTATGCAGCATTTCGTCTTAATTTTCAACGAGTCGATGGAGTTAAGCAGCATTTATTCTAATCTTGACAACACAGTTCATTTTTATGTAATCTTTAAAAATATCAGCCGTTAATCCTAAAGAAGTTTCCAATCAGAGAGCGTTTTGTTTGTTATCAAAAAAACGGCGTTCCAAATTGCGTTTTTTTTTCTCTTTGATAAATTCAGTGCATCAGCTGAAAGGAAAGTAATTTTCTCAGAGAAATAACTTTTCAAAAAGTATTGACACAGATACTAGTATCGACGTTATGCAATCGTTCGTTATTGAAAAGAGCACCTCATATTATGATGAAACGCGCATATGAAGTATCTGATGTGAGATATAGTTATACTCAAACCATTCCTCTTTCTCTCTCTCTGCCCCCTTTCTCTCACGCACACACTTCACATTATTACTAAATTTGAAGAAATGACTGGAAACGAGGTAAAAGCTGAATTCTTGGTACCTGTCTACTATAGATGCAATTAGTGAAAATTGACTTGACTTTGGAAGTATTGCCGAAGGCAACAATAGTGAGACTCGTGATACAGTTGTATTCACAACTCCAAGAACATGGATTTCTTTGATCAGAAGAGATACCTGTTCCGTAATTAGATCAGGGTTGAATCGAGAGACTTTGAAGTTCGAGAAGATGCTTTACCAGCTTACTTTCCGAATAAAAAGATGACGATGAAGTGTTTCTATGTAATCAAAGAATACCAAGTATTATCGATACACACACACACACACACACAGACACATGTATGTGTACATACCTGTATTTTTATTCTTTTTTATTTCAGTCAATTGACTACGGCCATGCTGGAGCACCGCCTTTAGTCGAGCAAATCGACCGCAGGACTAATTCTTTGTAAGCCTAGTACTTATTCAATCAGTCGCTTTTGCCGAGCCGCTAAGTTATGGGGATGTAAACACACCAGCATCGGTTGTCAAGCGATGCTGGGTGGAGGACAAACACACACACACACATATATATATATATACACACACAGCGGGCTTCTTTCAGTTGCGGTCTACCAAATCCACTCACAAGGCTTTGGTCAACCCGAGGCTATAGTAGAAGACACTTTGCCAAGGTGCTACGTAGTAGGACTGAACCCAGAGCCATGTTGTTGGTGAGCAAGCTACTTACCACACAGCCACTTCTGCGCCTATATATGTATAATTTTTAAATATGTATACATATATGATGCATATATATATACATATATTTGTGAGTATGTATATGTAGGAATAACGAGATTGTGATCAGGTTAAATGGTTTAGAGAAAATTGGAATATCACCTAGTTCATTTTTTCGCCATAATCTAAATGATGTTTGGGGATAACAAAATAAGATTATATTTCTGAGTTAAATTTATGCACAGTTATTTTCGCAAACAACGTATTAATAAATTGTTATATATTTGTACACATTATTCATTTATTTGTTGAAGAACTATATATTTCTGTTCGCTATCATAAGATAAATGTCCAGAATTTTTGGTCTTGTTCATATTGTGAAAGATATGATCGGAAAACATCAAAGAAGTTTTCCTTTACAGATCAGTACACACGACAAATATCAATAGAAAACGAACTAAAGCGATATGTACGTCTCTGTGATATTGCCAGAATAGATGCCTTGGGTAGTAAAAATCGATAAAATAATCACAATAGCTCGATAGACCGCAGCGTATTGATGTCTACATTCTTTTTGGTTTTAGCTCGGATATATGAAGTAGACTGCACTCCTATCCCTCTTGAATTATTTCAGTATTTATTTCTTGTATATATATTTGAATACCGTAATTCACATGTTCTAAGTCATCGTCCAGTGCGGTATTTTCATCGAGGGAATATCATATATTAATTTCTTTTCTTTTCATAAAATGGTTTTGTAAACATCAATTTAACACAATTTTCTGATCCAGTGATGACAAGATTACTGTAATAATTGATGATCATTAAAACATAAATATTCCCAGGCCATATTTACACGTATCATACATTTTATTCTCTAATATATGTTACAAGTATAATTTGATCTCCCCTAAGGAAAGCGAAAGATCTGAAAACTTTTACAATAATAATAATAAAAAAAGACACGACGTTTATGTTCAGCAACTTCTATGATGTACTATTACAAGGTATACGGCCCAAACGTACGAGATGTAAAAAAAACCAATTTTTTCCGAACCTGCGATGTTTTCCCTTACTAGCAACTGAGGTTTCTAAGAATAATCAATTGTAAGCCGACCAAGTACTGAACCTCTTAATTCTACTTATTTCATACAGGTACTGTAGGCTTTGGTGGATAGAATACGAAATGGACCAAGTGGAAGAATTTTAGAAACCCGTTTATCTACGGTTCTTCTCTTAGTTTCTAATGTCAATTAGTTGAAACATAAATGACGTTCTTTTATTTAAAAATTATGTAAAATTTTTACCTCTTCATTAATCTGTAATATTCTGTCACGGAATACTTATTGAACGCTTAAATATTATCTTAAATATTCTCAGCAACCACTTCTAATACTATTGTTGATATTCAGCGCTTATGAAGACTAAGGGAACAGCCGGTGCATCAGTTCTGGGCTCAGAGGGCCAAGGAGGATCCTATTAATATCTGATAGCTTTCTCCCTAAAATCCTTCATAACCCTCTTCTATTGCATTATTCTACAAAGTTTATCAAACGAGCAGTTTTTAGGCATTATCTCGGTATTTCTTTAACGAAACCAGTCTAATTTTCTCATGAAACAAATGTAATTTAACCCTGCTTAAAGATGAACGATAATACATATTAAGAAGGTTGTAAGATATATCCGATTTTGACCATTGTGTTTATTATTAAGCTTCTACATCCGATTATAATTTAAGTCAGTCTGACATTTGAAGTTGTCTAATTTAAGGATCCTCATAAATTCAGACTGATGTTTCTGAAATCAAAAGTTCCTTGTGCAATCAAACGTTCAGCAAACTACAGTTTAGACTTGTTAATTGTATTTAATTATTAATTATCTTTTCGTCTCGAAATACTGAGATAGCAATGGCGATTCATTTAGATTACAACAGAAACAACTATTTTATTGCTAGAACACATTAGAATCAAAATAATTAGAATTTCTCTGGAAGGTGATTTTGTTAATGGGAAAAAAAATTAGTGCATTCAATTTTCATTTTAGTTTTCAATGTCTAAAAGATGTTGCTTCTTTGTTAAAGAATATTTAATTTTGTGAACAAAAGTTTCGATTACGACAGTAGAGCGAGACTGATTAAAAAATCTTGAATCTGGATAAATAATTTGTGAAGCAACTTGATCTTATTAACAGTCAAGAGTCACCCATAGGATTTACAACTATGCGCTCGTATGACTAAGGCTAAAATTTCTTTTAGCTCATTTCAACACAGATTTATCATTACAGTAAATTAAAGCTAGGTTGAGGAAAATTACATTAGTTTATTTTTATGAAAATATATTCCAAACAAACATACTTGGATAATGTCTTTACCAAGTTTCTTTTTACAAAGCCAAAGTCTTTATTATTATTATTATTATTATTATTATTATTATTATTAATATAAATCGAGGAATTTATTATTTTTTAAAATAAATTAGAGCCATAAGAAGAATCTCATGCTTGTGAATATGAAGGCTTAACTAACTTTTTCTTTGCAAAACATACAAGTCTCTGGAGTGAGCTAAATGTATACACATCAGACAACACAAATGTTGTGCCTGGTCAAATACAGACGGTGCGTACTTTTAAAAAGTACTTCTGGTGCATTCAAGCAAAGTTGCTCTAAAGTCGCTACAGTTCCTTAGACTGCCCAGCCAAAGACAGCATAGACTACAGGGGATTGGTCACCATATCGCACCACTTCTATTTGGATTCATCCAGCACCTTTTGTTGTCTAATATTTTAAAATCTTTGTCAGTCTAATAACTAACATTTTGCGCTTAGCATCAGGAGTCATTCTCGCTGCTAGCACATCTATTATTATTTTCTCTTAGTAACATCTCACACTTAATAAAGTCCATGATAAAGAACATTTGTATGCGTTGCCCGAACAGATTATAATCTTAATGTAATGGAGCATCAATAGATGGTGAAAATAATTTTGTTCACAAGTAGCAATTCTGAGAATCAACTATCCAATTCTTTGATATAATATGAATATAAAAGTGTAAAGACTCCTGATTCGGTCATGAATGACCATGGGATGGCACCTGGGAAATTACCCTCCGAGGCACAAGTCCAGGTAGGACTGCTTTATAAAAAAGACCAGCAGTCGCTCATGCACATCAGCCTCCCCTCTCCACGCCACCGATGTTATCCAAGAGAAAAGCAAAAGCTGATACAGCTTGGCACCAGTGACATCGCAACTCATTTCTACAGCTGAGTGAATTGGGGCAACGTGAAATAAAGTGTCTTGCACAATACCTTAATACACAGCTCAATCCGGGAATCGAACTCACAACCTCATGATTGTAAACCCGACGCTATAACCACCGAGTCATAATATAGCAATCCACAAAATTCAACAGCTATGTAATTGATTCTAATGAGTTTCTTTCGGTAACAGTTTAATAATAGTAACGACAACAATAATTATAATAAAATCTCTATGATAGATAAGTAGCCAGTTTTCTATGGAATGCATTCTTAATTTATGAATGTAAGAGAAAAATATTACACGTCCCTATTTAAATTAATTTAGTTTTATATACTAATATCAAGAAACAAATTCCAACTAATAATGTTTAAGTATCTACTCTAGGTACAAGGCTCGACATTTTGGGGGAGGGGTCAAGTCGATTAGATCGATCCCAGTACGCAACTGGTACTCAATTTATCGACCCAGAAAGGATGAAAGGCAAAGTCGACTTCGGCGGAATTTGAACTCAGAATGTAAAGACAGACGAAATACCGCTAGGCATTTCTCCCGGCGTGCTAACGTTTCTTATTTCCCACAAGGGGCTAAACATAGAGGGGACAAACAAGGACAGACAAAGGGATTAAGTCGATTACATCGACCCCAGTGCGTAACTGGTACTTAATTTATCGACCCAAAAAGGATGAAAGGCAAAGTCGACCTCGGTGGAATTTGAACACAACGTAACGGCAGACAAAATAACGCTAAGCATTTCGCCCGGCGTGCTAACGTTTCTGCCAGCCTTATACTGATATCAAATTCTGAAGTATAAGAAATTCCAACTAATAGTGTTTACATATCAAGATAAATAACTAAATTACTTGTTTTAAATACCTAATGTAGGAGTTGGACTGCTCTCCCAATTTCGGTCATTAGTAATTTCCTTTGAAAGAACAAAAACATTATGAGCAACATTAAGATACTTGGAAAGTTAAACAGCGTAAATTCAATAAATTTCGCTGGCGCAATTACTATCTGATTGTCTGAATTATTGCTTGAAGAGTGCATCAACTTCCATTATTTTCATTTTTAGAGTTTGAAGACGTTTGATATTTTATTTGAAATCCTGAATGGTTAATTAAAGGAGACATTAACATGATTTTTAAAAATGTCTTTTTGACATCATAGTTAAGATTTAGTTGTAAACTAGTTTTTTTTTAACATGAGAAAAAAAGTCAATCCTTCTGAGGCTGTTTAATATTTCTCATAAATAATCTAATCTGATTTCAACAATAAAATACGGCAGCTGGATGTCAAACGGCAATATTTTTGATAAAAGAAAGATGTGAAATATGTTCTTATAGCGTGGCAAACTTTGATATTATTCCGAATGGATACTGAAAGCTAATTAAAAAAAGGAAATATATGAAATAGTTATAGAAATTGTAAATCATGCATGTGACAGTTCATGGAGTCCACAGTCAAAATAAACGATATGTTATACTACTTGTCTTGAAGTCCCCCATAATACACAAGCGTTGGTACCGAGAAATTTCTCGAAATGTCAGTAAAGAGAATATATTGTTTTACGACAATTCTCACCAAATAACACAGGATATATCTATTCTGGCAGTAATTTCTTGTTGAGGATTATCGACAATTACTCATTCTGTCTTTTTTAAAAAGGAAAAGAAAAAAGAATGCGGCGAAAGTATGTTGAATTCAAATTGGAAATAATTATGGATGATAATATTGGTTAGTAAATATACAGGTATAAATGAAGTAGCATTTCGTCCGTCTTCATGTTCTGTGTTTGAATTTCACTGAAATTAAATTTGCCTTTCACCCTTTCGGAGTCGATACAATAAGTACTAATTGAGCATTGGGACCAATGTAGTCGATTTTCCCTACCATCGAAATTGCTGGCCTTTTGCGAAAATTTGAAACCAATATACTAGTATAAATATTATTTAAAAAAAATCAATTTGTTGCGCTTTTCGACGGTTTGCAATATTTGTTAAATAAACAATGTATTTAACTAAATATAAAGTTAATATTGAAGATAAATTTGTTTAAATTTGCGTATTTTATCGAATTAGTAATAATGATTTTTTTTTATAAGTTTGCTATTTGGCTGTATGTAAATGAGTTCATAACTGAGGTCCGGAACTCTCGTGGGGAAAAAAATTTCGCGAGCGGGATTTGAACTAGTAGTAAGTCCGTAACTAAATACTGCAAAATATTTAAACCTCTCTCACGATCACGCTAATCTACCGCCATTTCTGCTAAGGACGAAAGAGAAGAATACACCTGAAAACAAGCGGAAAGTAATTTATTCTTGAAGAGATTTGAAAATATTTATGAGTTTGACGTTTTAATGCAGTTGAATAGTTACGCAGCGAGTCACAAGGAAATATTTTAAACTATATTCTTTTCGGCAATCATCATTACATTTCAAAGTAAGAATAAGAATATATTTGTCTCAGTCATGTACTAAAAGCAGTGACAAGACTATTATGTTTCATTGAAACGTTAATATGTTGGCGAACGAAACTATATACTAGCAAAATATCGGTTCTACTGCAGACAGTAGACTTCTAGCAAATATAAAGGATGCAATTCATCTTTAACCATACATTATTCTCCTAACAGTTGACATAACGGGTTTAGTAACATGCCAAGCTTCTATGCGGTCGTTCGATCAGGTAGAACAACCGCCACGTTCTACTGTTTTAAAAAGGAAGGAAACGACGTATGATGTAGCCCTGAACAGAAAAAAAGAAAACAACAAAAAAAAAGATATTTTTGATTAGAGTATCATAGTTCACAGTCCTCTTCAACCAGATCTTACAGGAGACTAAACAACTGCAACAGCAGCATATGCTGACAATTTATAAACTACATCTGAAACTATGCTTATACATTTGAACAGCTCAGTAACAATTATTTCACAAAATAAAACAATGCCACGCAAAACAACGTTTAATAAAATGTATTCGAGTGAAGTCACGTTTTTCACGCTTGTGTGTGTGTATTCGGACGTGAGAAGACCTTCCGCTTCGGAAGGTCTTATTCCCGTGAATGTAAGATCGTAAATGAAATGATGAAAGGAGGTGGGGAGTCAGGTAAGAGGAAGTACTGAATTGTTACAGGTTGACGGGTTACCAGGTTCATTAACACTTTGCCCTTTACATCACGAGTCATTAAACTCCATTCTCTCTGTCTCTCTCTCTCACACACACATACATGCACACAGAAAGACACACGCATGCACACTGTTTTGTTAATATGCAGCATATTGCTATCATTCTGATTGTATTATTACTGTTAGGTTGACGGCGGCGAGCTGGCAGAATCGTTAGCACCGGGCGAAATGCTTAGCAGTATTTCATCTGTTTGTACGTTCTAAGTTCAAATTCCGCCGAGGTCGACTTTGCCTTTCATCCTTTCGGGGGCGATAAATTCAGTACCAGCTGCGTACTGTGGTTGATCTAATCAACTGGACCCCTCCCCCAAATTTTCAGGCCTTGTACCTAGAGTACAAAAGATTATTATTGTTAGGTTGATGGCGGCGAGCTGGCATAATCGTTAGCACGCCTGACAAAATGCTGAGCAGTATTTCGTCCGTCTCTACGTTCTGAGTTCAAATTCTGCCAAGGTTGTCTTTGCCTTTCATCCTTTCGGGGTCAATAAACTAAGTACCAGTTGAGCGCTACGATCGATTAAATCCACTTAGTCCCTCCCCTCAAATTAGTAACCTTGAGCCAAAATTAGAAACCATTACTATTAGGTCGGTTGTCATGTAGGTTTTATTTTGGTGATGACGACGATGGTGGGGGCATTGTTGGTGGCGGCGGGGTCATATTAGATGTGTTGTTGCTGTTTAGTCAATACCCATTGACCTCAGATCAAAGACATTTCATTCCATTTTTAAAATACACCCGAGTTTTACATTATCTCAAGTAATTACTTCCCCTTTTAATTTTAGATGGAGTTGCTAATTTTTTCTTTTCATATTATTTCCGCTGCCGTTGGTCATTAAGGCGTTGTTGGGTTGCTAATGCTGGTGATCGTACTGGTTTTGGTGTTAATGCTGACTGCCTTAGTATTGAAGATAGATCATTGTAGTGATGGAAGTGGCTTACATACTTACATACCTACATACACAACACACACACACACACACACACACACACACACACACACACACATGTCCCCTACCCACACACTTACATACTCAGATGTATATATTTGTGTGTGTCATGATAGTAATTTCCGAAAATTGCCAACTACTGTTATTTTGATTTTAGCTAAACTGACGAGAAGCGGTTTTTTGGTTCAGAAGAAAGTTGATTTTTTAAAATTCATAAATTTCAAATTCATGAAAATTCAAATTCATAAATTTCAAATTTTTAAAATTTTTTCTAAGGGAGAAATTACAGCTCGCATCCAGAAATCAATGGTCATACTATAAAAGTTTTGTAAGCGCAAAATCTTTCAATTGGAGGTAACCATAGTCCGGAAATTCCTGCATTTCCGCCAGAAATACGAATCCATATCCAAGGAAAGGATATTTGAAATAAAAAATGTGTGCCACCTTAAACTTAACTAACCCTAAACTATGTCATTTCACAGCGTGGATTACGGATATTGCGGTAGAGTAGCACCTAAAAATCTGCATATGCCGACATTCTAGATTGATAAGCATAAAGTCATTCACTGACACGCTATTGTTTTTGAGTTAAAGACATTCTATCTTCTTTCCCTGCCATTTGTGTCGGCTCTGTAATGGGTTCTGTTCTTCAGAGCGGGTGGGGCACATGTCACCTATCAGCAGGCACTCTGAAATATCACGTCCCCCTTCCTATCTTCAGCCACATTCAATCCCTACCCTAAACTCCGCATTTCTTCATACACCTAGTTCTTGCCTCCCAGAGTGTTCGTCATCTGGAATTTCTTCTCTGTCCAAGTCTTCCCTGAAATCTCCGACATGTAACAGTTGGAAGGGAATGGTAACGATATCAATCTCGCCGATCTAGGAACAGCGCAAAGGCCATGGGCAATGTCTTTTTTGCCAGACCCAGCTAATAAGGAATATGATAATTATGTACGGCCATGACAATAAGTTCAAAACTGTCTTATCGTAGTACCATACGTCCCTAAAGTTACCTTTACTGTACACTATGTATCTGTCATTGTGAGCAGATTGGTTATCACCCTAAGAAACCCGACCACAGGAAAATAAGCAAAATGCATCCAACGCCAAAACACTATAAGAATAATATCATAGATTGAGTAGACAGTGTGTATGTACCGTGCTGACTGGGAGCATTGATAAAATATGATGATCAGCATTATTCCAACTTCGTGAGACAAATCGTGTTAGTCATTATATCTCAGTACGCTCCAAATTTTCATTCTGTAAGTTCATCGTGGTGATGTTGTTATACGACTACTTAGTAAGCTGCTGTGAAGATTAGTATGGTTTTATAACGTTGGCAGTATTGGAGATTTTACAGATTGAATATTAACTGCAATAACAGTTGAGAAATCGATGATGTTGGTCAGCCGAAGCATTACTACAGGGGAATCACTTGATCAAGTGGCGGCTAAACGGGAGAGGGAGAAACTGTTGATGTCAACTCACCGATAACATTATCGCGATTAACAGATGTGTTCGGAAAAGGATATTTACGAAGTATTTCTTCTATTGAGCATTGAATGATTGTTTTCATATTCGAGTTCAATCTAAGATCTAGGTTGTATTTCCGCCATAATAGTCAAGTAACGGAAATCTGTGAGAAATGTTATATTGTTAGTGTTATGACTGATTTGTTTAACCGCGTAAAAGGAGTTTACTTCAGGCTCAGGGCTTGTCTGCGTAGTAAGAAGCCTGGTTCTCAAAGACATGGTTCCTGGTTGTGTGGCATCTTTTACTATAGCCTCGGGACGACCAAAGCCTTATGAGTATATTTGGTTGAGGGAAACTGAAAGAAACCGGTCGTATAAATAGATAAATGCATGTGTATGTCTGCCACACACCGCCTGACAATCTGTGCCGGTGCGTTTACGTCTCCGTAACTAAGTGGTTCAGTAAAAGATTCCGATAGAGTTAGTGCCAGGTTTTTTAAAAAATAAGTACAGGGGTCGATTTATTCGGTTAAAAATTCTTCAAAGTAGTGCCCCAGCATGGCCGCAGTCTAATAACTGAAGCCAGTAAAAGATACAAGACAAAAAGTAAATGATTCTGTTTACTCAGCCAGAGATGGCAGGCACGTACCAGATGCAGTAACATCGTTCAAACAAACCTTTAGCAAACACTTATGAAACTACCCAATTTGTGAACAAAACTATTAATGCAGTGTTAGATTGTTAGCACACATTTTTCTGCTGCACCATTAGATTTGAGATCATAGGTAGAAATTTCAGTTTACATGCAACTAAGTCGATTTACCTAACTTCTTGCTCTATATTGAATAAATTCTGGTTCATTGACTGATACCACTAACATTAGAACATCAAAGTAAAACAGGATAGAATATAAACATTTCCTTACAATCTCCCGAGCTCTTCGTAGAACCTGAAATACACCCAACCCAAATAGTAGCTGACTCAGCTTTGATCAATACGTTCCACCCTTTTGAATACATCACCGGTTTATGTATAATCTTTCCTCGGGGTTGTGATTCGGGCCACAAATCAAACAAGAGGTTAGTTTAAATTTGACTTTGGTCTCTGTGTCAACAGATCTGACAAATTCTTCACTATCTCTGCTAAGATGAGGCCGCCAAACGGAAGCCATCGCTGTCTTCATAGCTTGGTGTACATGTATGTGTGTGTAATGAATTGTAGAAAGGAGTTTTGTACACAGTAAGTTTAAGGTATATACAACCTTTTAATAACGGTTTCTAATTTTGGCACCAGGCCAATAATTTCAGAGGAGAGGGTAAGTTGACTACATCGACCTCAGTGCTCAATTGGTACTTATTTTATCGACTTGGAAAGATGAAAGACAAAGTCGACATCTCTCAGAACGTAAAGACGGACGAAATACTGCTAAGCATTTTGTCCGGCATGCTAAACGATTCTGCCAGCTCGCAACCTTTATACAATTATTTAATATTAAAGATAAAAATATTTTATTCAGGAAATCGATTTGTAAATTGTTCTAGAAGTATTGATTTATATAAATCTATTTTCTGGTTATGAGAAACTTTATTCGAATATAAAAGATACACGTGTTAAAATGAGTTTCGATACCTTTAACTGTATGAGCACGAGAAAAGTATTTGTTTGTCGGCCCGCTCGAGGCGTTCTGGTAAAGGGACAGTAACGCCCTGAGAGATTTTATGAAAGAAAATGCTTCAATCTTTTCCTACAACACATCAACCACATAGTCAGGAGGTACAATACTACTCCAGTTTCTTTGAGTACTATCAAGTGTGAGACTAACATACATTATTGGGATGACCCCTTGGAGACATAATCCCCGCCACGGCAAATTTAGAACTACCAGTAGTAAGTATTGTTTTGCACTCGGTAGTTAGCATTCTCAAAGTGGAAGTTTCGTTGTTATTTTAAAGTCTTTTTCTTTCTTGCGTGACCCAAGTAACGAATCCTTTTTGCCTGCAAGAAAAGGCTTGTTCATGGCTGCATATCTCGATAACAGCCAGCAACAATAATTTATCAACCCAATTAAATTCCAATATTTACCTTTAATTTACGACTGCTAAAATGTTGGATTGCGTCTCTCTACAGCAATTTTATCCAATGTTTTTAAACAGCAATTCCTAAGAACTCTATAGAAGATGGATTATTTATCTGTTTATATAGTATAACAGACACAAAGCACCTTTTAATTTAACAGTAGTTATATTTTCTCTTTCGTCAATATATTTTAAGTGGTTGTAAATCTAAGTTGTTCTGATAGATAAGTCTGTAATAAATTCATACGAATATAAATTCCATATTTTAAACTTTTCTTTATTGCATGTAGAAAAAATTCTTCTGAATGGGTGAAATAAAGATCAGATATACTTTGCTCCACGCAGAAACCGCCGGAGCTGCTCAAAAGTTTTGCAAGTTCTTAATCTATTGCAATGCTTAAAACACTTCCCTATCGTCAGCAGGTATATCAGGGTCACAAGCGTTTCGCTCCTTAGCCTGTATACTTCAGCTGAGTGAGGCAGTGAGGACTGAGTTAGTCTTCACCATCAGAAGGGTTCCACTTGTGACCGCTTATCAACCGTAACCATCTTGAGGAAGTTTCAGCTGCTTTGCCTACTGCTTTAACTTTCTTCAGCTGTTTGGTTTGCAGAGATATCATCTGCAGGAAATTGTGCATTGATTGAGATAGAAATTAGAACTTCGGTGTATTACTGTCTCCAAAACAGGTCTTTCGTACTGGAAACTGATTGGGCCACTACAAAGATAATTGGGTTTAAGACAGACGGCTTTAAGAAGGTACTCGAGTGGCTGTGTGGTAAGAAGTTTGCTTCTCAATCACGTTTCCGACTTCAGTTCCTCTGCGTGGCACCTTCGGTAAGTGTCTGCTACTATAACCTCAGACTGACCAAAGATCTGTGATTGGGTTTGGTAGACGGAAACTGAAAGAAGCCCATCGTATGTATGTGTATGTGTGTGTGTGTGTATGCGTGCATGTGCGTGTCTTCATGTCTTTGTTTGTCCCCCCTCGACCGCTTCACAACTGGTGTAGGGGTGTTTACGTCCCGTAACATAGCGGTTCGGCAAAAGGGAGCGTTACAATAAGTAACGAGCTTAAAATGATAAATATTGGGGTTGATTCAGCTAAAATTCACGGTGGCACCCCAGCATGGCCGCAGTCTAATGACTGGAAAAAGATTATATAT
>NC_068982.1:9764087-9765909 GCF_001194135.2 Octopus bimaculoides | reverse complement strand
ATATATATATATATATATAGATAGATAGATAGATAGATAGATAGATATCAATGAAATTCCAGCGTATTCTGATTTTTCTCGTATTGATATTTGCAATTTTTACAGTATTGAAATAAACTATTACTTTCAGGCAATCATCAGATTTATGTAATGACACTCGTGTTCCCAAATTGACAACTGCATATATATATTTATGCATCATATACATATATATGCACATGCATACATACTGACGTACGTTTCGTATCATTCTCTATATTTTACCAGTATAATTCTTAAATCCGGGTTTTATAACAAAGGATAGAAATGCTAAAACAGGAACAGGTTTTTATACATTTTTGAAGATGGGGAGAGTTACTCAATTTAAAATTGTGTTACTTTATATACGTTCGCTAGCACTAATCTACTTCATGCCCACACAATGCACATTTCCGCAAGACTGAGCACCACACTTTTCAGAACCGGCAGCATGGAATTTTGTCAGCTGGAGGAGATGTTCTCCTGGGGCTAAAAGCAACATGTGTTAGTGGAACAATAAATATATGGACGAATTTCCTCAAGGTTAACACTGTTTTTGTTATTCCAACGTTGGAGTTTCGTATCTTTGTTAGAAACTAGCCCCTTCCTAAAAAGAAGAAATCAAATAAAGAACAGAAGAGGACACCCCCACACAAAGTGAACCCAAAAGCTAAATAGGGTTTACTCTGAAAATCCCGTCAAAAATGAGTCACGGTATATGTTCATGCACGCAGAAAGACGTTTCACTAAGTCACAATACAAATAAATCTAGAGAGTAATATTGACAATTTAAAAGCAATTAGACGATTATAGAACAACCATTCCTTATACTGCATTTATGCATTAATTCCTCCAAAAGATGATATTCTGTTATAACATTTTGCTATTTTGAACAAAAGATTGGAATTGGTGTGTTCTTGCAGACAGGTTAGTCGATATATATTGAATAATTTCAAAATAAGAACTACTTAAAATAGGATGTTTTTCACATAATGGATTTAACAGTCTGAAAGATAACTACACATTGAAAATAAGGAAAAAATGAAGATTCTTATTTTTATCGCAACTAAAACTGCATCAGAAATAGTCATCTATATTTTGTGTGTTTTATGTAGGTGATACATGGAAATATCACGTAATTTGCTTTGCATTTGAATGGAATATATAAGCTAATCTACGTGTAAAAGTGGGATGAAATGTGTGATGCATATTCTAACGGTTAGTTGGGAACAAACTAAATTTCGATGAGTAAACATATTTTGTTGTATATATGAGTATATTATGTACGCATTCACATACAAATGTGTGTGTATTATATATATATATATATATATATATATATAATTTCTTAAAATTAATATAGGTTAAGAAAAATTATTGAAAGTTTTTCTACCAGTGGCCTAGCATGTATACAAAGTCAATAGACATATTTTTCATATAGAAATTAGTGTACATTTAAACACAAAAGAGGTGAGCCTTAACAAGTCGCCTCACATACTAGATTGAAACTGCGCTTGCGCTGTGGATTTGAAAAATTATAATATATAAGGATGAGACACGTGTTATTTTGTTTCTAATTTATATGTTAATGTTTGGCGTATCCGCTAATTAGAACTTGCATATTATTTTATTTGCTAATTAAAGTTCGAAACTTAAGGTCTATAAAACATAGTAAATGTTTTTATGTTTCATTCCCTTCGAAATTGCTCTTAATTGTGGTTTGGACTTTTTGACTGTTCTTTCTAGTATGTAAGGCGACCTGTTAAGGCTCACCTCTTGGGTTTAAATGTACACTAATATATAT
>NC_068982.1:9759621-9760832 GCF_001194135.2 Octopus bimaculoides | reverse complement strand
TATATATATATAAATATATATATATATATATATCCTTATCTTGTATATGATTCAGTCATTAGGCCGCGGCCTTGCTGGAGCATCACCTTGAAGAATTTTTCGTCGAATGTATCAACCCGATTGCTTATTTTTTTCAAAGTATGATGCTTATTCTATCGGTCTGTTTTTCCAAACCGCTAAGTTGAGGGGACATAAACACACTAGCACCGGTTGACAAGTGGTGGTGGTGGGGAACAAAAAAAAACACACACACACATGTATAGAACGAGCTTCTTTCAGTTTCCGTCTACTAGATCCATTCACAAGGATTTGATCGGCCCGAGGCTATAATAGAAAACGTTTGCCCAAGGTGCCTCGCAGTGGGAATGAACCCCGAACCAAATTGTTGGGAAGCAAGCGTCTTCCCACACAGCCATGCATGAATAGAAATAGATAGATAAATATTACCACAATGCTTCCTATCTTCAATTGTTCGAATAATCTGCAACGTGAAATCCAGAGTAACTATTCAAGAAGCTTCAGTCTACAAAAATCCTGATATATAAAGTACTTTTTGATTGCTAGCACACCCGTTCTCCCATCCATATACACACAAATGTTTAGGTTTAAATAATAATGATAATCTTAGTAAATATATGTAAGATCGTACGATTGTATAAATGTTAGCTGAGGATTTTAACAATCACGAATGCGTAGACAACATTCCAACAGTTCCTATTTAAAAATCAAAGGAATCCTCTGATAGACAAATTCGATTGACTAGATTTTCTTTAATATGTGACAGTTACCTATAACACATATTCTCTTTCTAAACGATTCTTCATAAAACAAGATCAATCGTGATTCCCACAAGAGTTTTTGAATGCAAACATCACACCGATTTTTAGCGAATCAAAATGACTTGTGACAAGAATATTCGTTTGAATAACTGTGGTTCTGTTATCAGGAATTAAGTTATATTAAAGATTCATAAATATAGAATGGCTCCGAGAAATTACTGTCATGTCAAGAAAAGTCAAGTTGGATTCCTGTAAGGAAAATATCAGGAGACATGAAAACATACATATCTTTTCGAAGAGTTTGTCTAAGATTTATATATATATATGTTTTTGTGTATGCTTTTGTGTGTGTGTGTGTGTGTGTATATATATATATATATATATGTTTTTGTATATATATATATATATATATATATATATATATATATATAT
>NC_068982.1:9757016-9759074 GCF_001194135.2 Octopus bimaculoides | reverse complement strand
TAAATCTAAAATATACTTTCCTCCATTTTCTACAATGCTCTTACACCTCTTTGGTAGACTTGCAACGCACCATCTTCCAAAATTCACTTCTCCGTGATGAAAAATACTCCACTACTGTTCTGAACTCGTCTACGGCATTCATATTTTCCCATCCAAATGATTTTGAAGACTGCGGAATAAATGATAAGCAGATGAGGGTAATATCCGGTGAATATGGTGGGTGAAGCATCGTTTCCCATTCAAACTGCTTCAGCCTATGGAATGTCATCCTTGATATTGATAAATCGGGTATAGCTGAACATGTATGGAAAAATGGAAACCACCTCCCCCTGTGGGATGAAGTTAAAATAATAGACAGGGAACACCACTGGAAAATACGAAAACTAAAAGAAGCAGCACATATGTTAGGACACAACAACCTCCTAAGCAGACCGAGTGCAGATATGAATAGCATATGGGAACCGGTATTGAGGAAGGATAGAAAAATAATAGATTTATAAACCTTAAAATTCACCCCATAATTGCCTACGGGCATATGGCGTAGTGGTTAAGAGCGCGGGCTACTAACCCCAAGGTTCCGAGTTCGATTCACGGCAGCGACCTGATTAATAATAGTAATAATATTAATAATAATAATATAATAATAGTAACATCGTTAGGAATGAGAACTTAGTTTCGAAATTTCCCCAAGACACCTGACGAAGGCTGGAAGGTATATCAGCCGAAACGTTGTGTTAACAACAAACAAGATGAGGACAAATATCTGTCAAATGTAAATAATGTTAAATTCATATATGTATATGCACGATGTGCATTGCATATCGCAATACATATAACTGTAAGAACGCATTCACACATGTATATGATTATATGTAAATGAATATATCTATAAAAGGGGGAAACATATCCAAATAGACAACTGCTTGACATTTCACGATTAGAAATTCCATTAACAAAAGATCAATTCTATTTATAATGACAATTTTATGAATAAGTGTCTTAGACTTAATTAGTAGTGCCTCACACACAAACACACATAAGCACAACACTTGTGTGTGTGTGTGTATATATATATATATACACACACGCACGGTGCGGTGAATAGACTGTCGTCTACATTACGCAAAAATGAAAATAACACTGCCATCCCATTTTAACAGATATATTTACCAAGATTATATAAAAATATCTTGAAAGAGTAAATTTTTTCAATAAGATTGGCTCCAACTACGGCTTCTAGGCGACTTCGGAATCTCCTGCAACTCTGATCGGTCTCCTTGTTCAAGTCGGTGAATGCTGCCATAGTCCTTACTTTCAGTTCATCTTTGGTGTTAGAAGGGGTTTATTTGGTCTCTCGCTCAACTGTACCCTACACATAATAATCAAGGAGGTTGCAGTCTGGAGAGTTAGGTGGCCAGATTTTAGGGGTGATGTGGATGCAGAAATTGTCTGACAGCCATGGCTCGGTTCTCCTGCTTGTGAGGCATGGTTCAGAGTCCTATTGCTAGATATAGGGTCTTCCAGCAGACAACCAATTGAGCCAGGGCAGCACTACCTCCTCCAGGAATTTGATATACGCCTCCATGTTGAATCTGAGGCTATCCAGGAAGATGAATGGATGCATAACGTCGCCATCACTAGTGGTCACTCCAAACACCATGATGTTGACTGGATGTTTGTTGTTTATCACTCACGGTACATGTCCTAAGATTGATACCCAGACACTATGAAATGTTCCTATTGGAGCTTCTGGCACGAATGCCAAGCAGTACAGCATGTCGTTTCCAAATTTCTAGCAGAGTGGATTGCTGTTTTTCTCACGGACGGTGCCCAACTGACCCTACTATACTGTGTAGTCGACAAAAAAACAATGCGCATGCGTGAAATGAAAGTTTTTTAAATGGCGAGAATTTATCTATCTATCTATCTATCTATCTATCAGTGGCGACTCCGGAACGCGGGCTGTTTCGGCTTATCCCGAGTATAAATTTATTAAAGTGAACGTGTATTTTCAAGCTGATTTAATCACTGCCAACACTGACTTCAAGTATGTAATTT
>NC_068982.1:9754166-9756678 GCF_001194135.2 Octopus bimaculoides | reverse complement strand
ATATATATATATATATATATATATATATATATACATATAGTTATTTTGATATAGTCAATTTTTATGTGAGTGTGCGTGTGTGTTTGTTCATATGAACATTTTAGTCGCATTTCTTTTAAAGAATAAAAGAGAATGACTTATGGTGTTGTAATTATGTAAGTAGGCGCGCCGTTATTTCTTCTGAGGTCTCAGCATTTAATTGAAATGTGATTTTGGAGCAATACGAATTGATTTGGTGTTATATGTTGTCTCATGAAATCTGAGATCGATTTGAAATACTTAGAAAGGAACAGCGTCTCCACATTACTGATTGAGCGGTGTAGACAGGCTTTTGTACGTATCAAATATAGAACTGGATTTTTTTCTGGACTAAGCTGTATCGTGTAAGAGTACCTATTCTCGATATTAATAATACGAAGTGGCAAAGTGAATTTGATATTAGACTCTAAAACCTCAATGCTGAATCTTTATATTTTGCTGCAAGCATTGCAGCTAATTGGACAAAGCACGTAGCTATAAATTCTCTTCAACCAAATTCCTAATATATTGTTTATTTTTTCTGGACGTGCCTGTCAAGATCAAAGGACGGAATATAGTGCCTGAAAAAACCCAGTAGTTAATAGCTTGAGGTGGTTCCAACAAAGTATATAGTAATAGGATTGAAGCCAAGACAAGATTTACTTCTTAACTGCGATCACTTTTGTTTTGCAATTCACTTGGAAATACTGAATTCAACTGTTCCTGTTTGGTTTTGATGTTGTAATATTTATATTTCCATTGAGCGGATTATCTCAATTTACCGGATTTACATCTGGTTTTCCAGGCTCTTCAAACAGAATACTTCTTGTGGTTTTGATATTTGACTGAATTCCCTCATAAATGTTTTAAATATTTCTATCGATTGATTCCACAAATTCAAGAACAATATAATCTGCACTTTTATTTATGCCCATAGAAGGGAATGTTAAGAAAAACGTCAACTATCTATTTTGTGAACGATAATAATCTTGTAGAAGAACACCAGTTAGAGGAATCGAATTCGGATAACATCAACTAAAATAAACTTATTAAGAGCATCCGTATGACATCAGTCTACATAGGAACCTCAGGAGACCTTGTAAATTTAGAATGGAAAACTCGTCGACAAATATTATTTTACTAGAAATAAAACACTTCTGAAGTTGACCTACCACAATATTAGATGAATGGAATTAAAAAAAAAAATTAACGAAATTGAAAATGGAAAGCAAGTGAAATCATATGGAATTGACATTTTGGAAAATTTAACGGCAGCTTGAGATAGCAAACTATTGGCATTTAGAAAATCACAGATGAAAGTAAAAAAAAAAAGATAAATGGTTTGATGAATTTAATGTACAGAATATTCCTGCCAGAGAAAAAGACAGCTCAATATAGGCAAGTAAGGAATGAACCCATTTTAATGGCCGTTATATAGCGGTCTGGAATATCATGAATGTTACCAATAAGTTCAGTGATTTTATTCTAAAACGAAACATTCAAATAGTTATGCCCATAACTACACCCTCTTTAACCACGTACGCTTGAATGTGGTTAAAGAAAACGTCCGCTATTTAATGGATGGGTGGAATAGCTGATTGCGTTAGACTGCAATCGAAATCGAATTCCCAGTCTACGATATGGTACACCCTGACTGAATCGTATATGCATATTAGAAGGGGGATGTAATCACATGAAAATTATGTATTTGTTATAGAAATTTCCTACAGGAAAAGTATTCAAGGCGGATATTTATTTTCAAGAAATCAGTTACTCACCAGCATATTATCGTTTTTTTTTTGTTCATGTAAAGATTTGGTTAATGTTGACATTATTACGCGTAAACGAAATCAAAACAAAAAATGTGCAACGGGCGAAAAAAAAAAAGGTGTACGAAACGAATATGAAAACAAAAATGCCCGGAAAGCAACGGGGGTGGGGAGAGGCCTTTGGAAAATTCACAAGATCCGATGTTTTATCCTCATAACTTTGAGGAAAATATAATTCTTTTGAAATGACAAATTAGGCTTTTCCTCAGAAACTTAGATGCTAAACATCCCTTTGAAGGGTTCGGGTCCTAAGAAATATTAATATTCTTATTTTTGAAAGCGAGTGGATGTATTCCACTGAATTTAGTTAAATAATCCTCCGAACAGACTGTCAGTAGCGACGCCTGCTTGGTTCGGCTGGTCTACATTGCTAAGCGGCAAATACCCTGAAACTAGTCTTTAGATGCCAGACCAGCAAGGGGAAGCGAATGACCTCCCCTGTTCGTAGGTTATAATAGATACAGGTTAGTGTGTCAGCTAATTAGCTAGAGGCGATGGCCTCTTAGAGCTAATCAATGGCAGCATTCGTCCTATTTCTCTGGACCGCCTTGTTAGCTTAGCGATAAATATTAATATCCAGTACCGCTGCGGTAATCTCCTTTAGAGAGACTTATAAATATATATATATATATATATATGAGAGAGAGAGAGAGAGAGAGAGAGAG
>NC_068982.1:9740480-9753952 GCF_001194135.2 Octopus bimaculoides | reverse complement strand
ATATATATACACACACACACACATACACACAGTAGAAGTAAGGACCCGAAACATTCAAAGGTATGTTTAGCATCCATGTTCCCGAGGAAAAGCCTAATTTGTGATTTCAAAAGGATTCTATTTTCCTCAACATTACAAGGGAAAAACTCGGATGTTGTGAATTTTCCGAAGGCCTCTTCCGCCACCCACGTTGCTTTCCGGGAATTTGCTTTCATATTTGTTTCCTACACTTAATTTTCTTTACGCCCGTTGCACTATATATATATATTCTTTGATTTTGTTTCCGGGTAATAATGTCAACATTAACCGAAGGTTTATCAAAAAGGTGGGCAGTTTTCAGATAAGAAATAACGTTGTTGAAACGCAAGACAGAACAAGATATAAAAATCTACTAATGTATATAAATTGTTCGGTGATTGCTCATGCAATATTGTCTTTTCCGTTTCAGAGAGGAAAGAATAGCGCTATCCAGAAACAAATGAATTATATGTGACTTGACTGACAAAATTTGCTCATAAAAGAACTATTTAACTATTTAACAAAAATATAAGGAAAAGTCTACCGAAAATAAGCGGAGAATCACCCCAGGAACTGAGTATTTGACGGCTTTTACCGAATTTAAAGATTTTAATGTGATGAATTAAATTTTAAAGAAAAGTGGATTCTCGGCATACTGAAGTTTCTGCCTTTTCTACAATGATTGTATTTGACTCTTTTTCTCCAGATAGCCAGCATGTGTTCTAGAGTAATTAAATCGCTTGTTGTGCTTATTAGTGAGTGGAAAAGGAACAGTGCCTGCGCAATTTGCACACTTTCCAAAATTGATGAATCACATCGGTTTGATATTAATTTTCAACATTTGCTAATCGACGCCTAGAAGAAAGAAAGCCAAGAGAGAATACTAGTATGTTACAATTTTATCGGGGAAGAAATATAGAGTGTTTAGTGTGAGGTCTGGGATAGCGAGTCGTAGAAACGAAGAGGGTTAAAACGCATATGTCAGCGAGCTTGAGTTAAGAGGGCGTACAGATCACTTGCTCAAATGGGCTGAGCCCATCACGGATGAGGCAGAAGACTCAGAGATAATAGCGAGTCCATGAGTTCTGGATTAGTTTGTTAGTGAGTGAGATATGCTAATTAGATGAATAGTAATTTTATACGAAGTCAAGAATGTTTCTGTTGAGTATCGACCCTGTCGTAAAGAATATTATAAGAAATGTTCAAGTGCTGGTTACTCTCGACTCTTGTAGAGAGAAAAGTATTCACCGAAGCTTAAGTGTTTCAGAGTCCTGAGGAGGGCGCCGAGTCCGTTGATTGTAGAGTTCGTTAAGTGTTAATCCAGACTTGTCAGTATAAATATTTACATCTATATTTATATTTGGAGAGATGTGTGTTAAACTATTTATGATCATCCATATATGCAAATGAATGTTACACCCACTAGAATCTGTATGTGTAGGTTTCAAAGGAATGTGTATAAAGGTATGCCTATATTTAAAATTTGCAGAAGACCAATTAAAAAAAATTTTTTTTTAATCGTAACATACTGACATGCACGAGACAAGTTTTTACTTCGTATTGTTCTTGATGTCATTTCAAAGCAAAATATTCACCCTTGTGTTCATAATATGAAAGAACCAAATACATTCTTTTTGCTTTACAGTAAGATGAATAAATTCTTTGTAAAGTAGGTAACTAATATGGTGAACAGCAGCCACAATGCGACTGGTGATGACTTGCCACCATAAAACATTTTATATCTGATAAAGCTGAAGCACATAACTCACAGAAAATAATCTCTTTCGGAATGATGAAGTGAAGAACAGCAATTTAATTGAAAGAGAACGAAAAGGAAAAATCAGTAGAGTGGGAAGGAAAATACCAATATTTGAGAAAAAAACAATGTGCACCAGTTGGATTCGTGTAAAGATTTCTCGTTTTTGGGTTTGAAAAAGTGGATATGATTTATGGGTGTTGGATAATGCAAGTATTTATAAAATTAAACAAAATTACGGTGTAAATTTAAGAATATTATTTTCTTTGCTGAAAATAAGGTGAAAATTAAACAACTGTAAATAATTGAATAAAGAAATAACTGAACAAAGAAATAAGAACTAAATTAAAAGACATGTTGTGCTGAATGGAAAAATTAGATATTCAATTTATAGTTACATTAGGAACCCTTTAAAAGCCGTAGTATCTTGAAGAAATCAATAAAAGTACATTTTTCTTTTTCAGAATTTTGTTTTCATGTAATATGAACTGAAGTATGATGTCTTTTAAAATGTTTTTCAGATAGCTAATATCACACACATGTGCACCCACATACACACTCACTCGCACATACACACAGAGGCATACATACATATATGTACACACCCAAATTAAGTTGTCAGATAAATTTGCTCATTTTTTTTACTAGTGTTGTTTGAATTAACACAATACATTTTAATCGTAGTGTTTTACAATTTCTTTGTAGCTTTCTTTTATAACTTTCTTTTATCGCTTTTGGAATTTGAATAAATTTTACCTTTCAGGCATGTCAAGTAGAAAAAAAAACCTGAACATTTTCGACCTAAGCTTCCCTTAGCTTTCACTCAAGGTTCCAAAATTTGGCTCTTGCTTGGGTCGGAATCTATGATATCTCTTTAAAATCACAGGCAGTCGGGGATCTGTTATATGTTGAGGCTGCCTTACCGAAAATCTTTTCGGAGTAAGAGTAGTTGGATATTAGTAACGTCATCACTAAGGTTCTCAAAGACGATCGGAAATGGCTAGATTGATTGTATATATATATGCTTGTTTTTCATTTGGTTAAAATAGAGCATGTAAAATTTCAGATCTAGGTCGAAAGAAGCATCTAAAAAGTGGGGCTCGTAACCACATGATTTTCAGATCTATACTGCTAAAGACAAATATAAGGAGTTTCATAAAGGTATCTAGAGTATGACCATTTCTTAACCATCCTCTCGATATATCAAGAGGTAGGGGGGAAGACTTGTTTTTGTCGTATAGCTAGTATAAAAAGTCCTTAGTAGACCACATGTGTCAGCACTGTCTTTCAAATCCATCGCTACGTCAATCTGTTTATCCGGTTAGAATTTCTTAAAAGACCCACACTAAAAAGATTTTTTTTTTTACAGGCTTGTTCGATCAGCTTAATTTTTTGTGGTTAATGGCGACGTATTGTCTAGAGAAATCGTTTTTTAAAATTTATCTTGCACAGGTTTCACTATATCTTGATATCGAGAGATATTAATCTAATGAATCAAATTGTGTGAACATTAAACTTATTATGATCTTAAACCAGTCCATGACAAAGTTGTTATTTGCCGATGGTTACAGTCTCGTAGTTTTTCTGATAGAATTATTAATATGTTTCCGTATTCTCTTTTGGTTTCTGACCCTATCACTGTCCTAATGGGGTTTATAACTTTACAGATGGGTTTTGTAAAGTTGGGTTTGCGATCCTTTAAAGCTATAGAGGTTTCACCTTTAACTAAATATTCTCTTCTGTCAATTTTATTGCGTTTTCGAGCCTAACCTCATCACTGTGCGTGTGATGTGTGTGTGAGAGAGAGAGAAAGTGTGTGTGTATGTGTGTGTGTATTCGCTTTTATGCGCGTGTGTATTGATGCTACTGTAGTATTTGATACTAAGTATGTTAGATTTTTCAAAAATTGCATTAATTGTAAAATGCCATTCTAAAGGGGCATATTTTGATTACAAAAGTCACCAAGACAATCTGCACTTTAAAGATTATGAAAAGTAAAATGCCATCAACGTTTCAAAAGAAATGTCTAAAAGAAAGCGTTTTCTATCCATATCACGTAGATATAATGCAACAAAACAGTAGTTTTATAAATTAATTCTTTTAATCCTACTTGCTCATAATCCGTACAGTTTGTTTCCTTTTCGATTTATATCAATATTTTTTTTATTGGTATCATATATGGAACAAATTACATGAAATGTATTATGGAACTTTCTGTATAAATGTATATGTAAAGCTATGAAACGTAAACAAATTTTAAAAAAGGCATTGAATAAAAAAAAATTAGAAAATCAAGATATATGCTCTGTGAATTGATGTTACCTCGAAACAAAATGTAAAAAAGAAATTTTATTTGCTAAAAGTAATATTGTTCAGCACATGGCGCTGCAATGTTATGCTCAGGGGAGCATATTCTAAAGTATTTGATCATTAGTTTGCAGATGAGTGCTATGTATACACACACATGCATACATACATAAAGATACACACTAAAGAAAGCAAGAAATAACGGGCATGTTCTATAAAAGAACATAGCAATAAATGTTAGCATGAAATATAAAAAAAATACATAATTTCTCTTCTTACGAAATAAAAAGTAAAACAGAAATCACTCAACGTTGTACTTCCAGGTCAATGAACAAATTCCTCACCTAACTTTTAATTTTCTTTTTCGATTCTCTTTCCCGTAAATTTTCCCATCAACGTCAGAATATTTCTTTTCCAAATTTCCACAAGCTTTTGTTCACTTTTAACATATCAACTTCTAATACTGTCTCTAGTTTACATTTTATCTTTTAATTTGAATTATTGCTTCTTTTCATCGTATTTTTCTATATTTTTCTATACCTACGTATTTATTAATGTTTTTACATTTCGTTTTGCTTCATTTTAGATATATCTTGGTTCACTATTTTAACTTTATTATTTTGCTTTCTAACTGCTGCAATATTACACAAATGATATAATGGAAAGAAGAAAAGGACAAAAGAAAAGTTAATGATGATTGGAAAGGAAAAAAATGAGATCTACATAGATGATGGTGATTTATTTAAACCGTCATTATTCTAAATAGTGACATTTATTTAATTCCGATTAATCATTTGATGTTCAAATCATCAGCAGGAGCAACGACTGTAAAGTACACGAGAAAAAACATAATAGCAATTAGGAAAAATAAAAAAGAACCATGAATGGAAAGAAAAAAAAGTCCAACAAAGATAGCATCAGAAACTAACAATACCGGCGCAGCACAAGACGAAAAGATGTAAATAAAAATATAAAATAAAACAATAAGCAAAAATATATCAAGTTCGTTTTTGAAGATAGCTGTGTAGTATCTGATTCGTTCGAGTTGTACGACAATACCATGTCGTCAGAAATGCAGTGAACCAGTAGTTGGCTCTCTGGATACCTGTAACTGATGTTATTGTTCACCAAATGTCATAACCGAAAATAACACATAAAAATCAAGATAAATTAACCAACAAAATGAATTCTTTTTCGTTATTTTTATATAGTCTTTAAGAAAGAGACAATCTTGAAATGAAGTGCAGTCATGACAAACACAACTTTAATTGATGCATCAAAAATGAAGTAAACGCATTCAATTATCGTGTATCATTAAACTAACCGAAACACTCAGTATTTGTTGAATTATCCCTATAAATTCTATGCAGTCCTAATTATTCTTGCTGGTTCTTTGCATTATGTTGTGTCTTGACTAATCACTACTAAGGTAGCCTTAGTAGTGACCATGCCAATTGTATTCAGGAGGAACGTTATGTGGTACCCTTTCTTTCTAAAACGGCTATTTCATTGCTATTTCTAGCAGATCATGCAATTGCATAGAGTCTATCTCTGGTCTACGCTGATTTGTTTGTAGGCAGTGGCAATGTGTGGTTTTCAAGGTAACTTAGCATTTCTAAAGCTGACTAGCTTCTAAACTAAAAGAGATGGTGGTATGGCAGGAATTTTGTTTATTGAACTGGGAAACTGGCAAACAATTCGATTTTATCTAATCGCAGCTGATTGCGAAGTGACTTTAGTAACTTTGCCAGTTACAAAAATATTCTCAAAAACAGATTAATCTATCAAGTACCGACCAACAAACAACTCTGTTCGCCGAAAGCGTACACAAAGCCAGCAGCTTTGGTTAATCTCAAAATTCCGGCTACTTGTGGTTGAAGAAATACATGTCGAAACACCGGTGTCCTAGAATGCCGTGCACCAATGAGATGAGTTTCTTGAACACACCGTTTTCCAAAAGGGAGGAGTAGTTGTTCTAAGACTTGCACTACAGCGCCTAACATATTTTGCGTCTGAACCTGCCTAGATGTGCTAAGAATATAATATATAAATATTCATAAAATTACTTAATTAACCCGATAGTTGATTTTATATGTTGGGCTTAATTACAACTCTAAATACGTAGGAGAACTTACCTAAATTGGAATGGTTATACGGTTCAAACTCACCATTTATACGATTCACCGTTATGAGGTCAAAGACTTTGTATTACATGAAATAAGTCAGTATTTGTGGCAAATATCTTGTCGTAATCTCGAGTTGACCCAAACACTAACAAAAATTTTGTAGACGGAAACTGCATAGAAACATATTAGAACATACTTGCTCTTGCGAGGTGGACCTAATCCAAAATTCGGAGTCAACACTATTGGAAGCATTCATGTCAAATCTCCAGTACGAGCACAAGCTCTTTTCTTATCCGTCACCACCAGTTTCAAAAACTCGGTAAAATTTCATAGGTACTGCCTTTCATTTTCTGACTAAGTAATATATATATATAGTTTTACTTTGATCATTTTTAAAACATACATTGCAAAGCGAAACAAAAAATATAAACAAAAAATTAGAAATAAAGTCTGGTTCAGACCAAAATTCTTGTCAATTTTATATTAAAAATTTCTAAAATTTGCGTCTTAATTTTAATAATTTTTAGAGTATGATTGATGAAATATTAAAAGAAAAAAACATTAAAATCATTCTATGTAACTAAGATTGTGTTGCTGTTATGATTAGAATTCCAACATTGACATTAAACCCACTGTCTGTGCTGGCTTCTAATAAAGACGCAAATACATTGAAATAATCAATAAATTTTTAACACTTCAGATTTTTACTAAATATCTTTTACTTATATGGTAATTTCAAATATTCGTTCGGTATCTGTGAGAAAGTGTTTGTCTAGCTCAGCCTTTTAAAAAGCAAATAATAAACTTTCTTCCTTCCTGTTAAAGTGTGCAAATTCATTAACCAAATAATGTTATTCTTGTTTGTGTAAGTGATCAACATAATTTGGATTAAATGATAGAACGTTACTGCAATAACAGGAAAGTTAGAATTAATGATGTCAAAGATTAGTAAAAAAAGATTTCGGCTGATATATAAATATAGAAAGTGTTTCCCTCGAGAATTTAGATAAGCAATTTATTTTAACCCTCTACAATATTCCTTTATTTTTACAAAGGACATTTTCATGTCGATCACGTCGAATCATCACTGCCCTCAATATCATGATCATCGCCCACATCATCATCTCTATCGCTGTCATTATCTAGGTTTTACTTGGACAGCGAATTCATGGAAATAGTCTGGTTTATGATACCCCATTCTTAACTGAAAACAGCTAAAATGAATTATTACAGGTACTATGCATTATAAGTGAACATTGCTTCCTTTCGTTTTCTATCAACGTATTCAATTTGGAAAGGAAAACCATGTTTATTTAAATCAAAACGATTTTACTTATAGATATATGGTGACCGTCTCACAGATCTTAATCTTTTCACCTATTTATGTCATCGTTCAAGTTTTCATCTAAGTATTCTAACTTCATACAATGTTCTTCCTACTAAGAGCAATCTTCTTAATTTTTAGCAGAGAGAAAATGCAATACGTGTATATTCATTCTTCTTTTATTTTAAAGCTAACAATATCATGTGAGTGAAAGGAAATGGCATTACACTAGAACGAACCTTTTCGATGTATTTGTTTTAGTCCGGTGTTTACGAGATCTACGGTGCTAGCTGTTTGCTTTTAATATTGTTTCTAACAAAGGAACAGAATCTGGAATTTGTGGGGAGAGGTTAGCCGATTAAATCGATCTCTCCACTGTACTTCACCAGTACATTTTATCGATACTAAAAGGATGAAAGGAAAGTTGATCTCGGCGTCATTTGAACTCAGAACCAAACAAGCTGCAGGATGAAATACTGCAAATGCTTTATCCAAAACTCCAGCGATTTTATCAATCCACAACAATTATATCCCGTTTTATTTTATATTAGAAAACATATATAGGAGACAAGCTGGCACAATTATCAGCGCGTCGGACAAAGTGTCCAGAAGCGTTTCCTCCGGTTCACTAGAGTCTGAATTCAAATCGCACCTTTTTAGAGTTGATAAAATAAAGTTCGAGTCACGTACTGGTGTTAACCTGATCGACTTGCCCTGTTTTCTATAAAAAAGAAGGCTGTCCTTATGCCAAAAATTGTAAGAATACTAGAAAACAAATCAGCTCGTCTGCTATCGCCAAGAACAGCAGTTGTTTCGATAAAGATACTAAAAGTTGTGTCATAAAAATGTTTCTACGGAAGAAATTTTTTTTTTAGACAACCTTGTGATTTTTACGTTCCATTATACTAACAGGCTTAGTCAATCGATTATTAGTTCCATCTGTATGGGCAGCTGAAATGGTATCGACTCTTGAAAACAATTGCAGAATGCTTTAAAAAAAGATAATGTAAAAATGGTTTGCAGTAAAAGATATTTATAGTTCAAAGCGAAATGTACTTGTTAACTGTGGCAAAATATTACTTCAGTTTTGTTTTGTGGGTGGATTTCTGGTATTTTGTTTAAATAAAAAGCAATTCTGTTCTGCTCGTCTACATTTTGCGAAAGTTATTATATCCATTTCGTTTTAAGTAGAATTATAATATGATCGATCAGTTCATCAAAACTATAATAATTTGAAAGAATCATTTTAATTATAGAATTGAAAGCTAATTTCCTTTTCGGATTCAAGAAGAGCGGAAAGGAGAGAAAAAAGAAAAGCAAAGCAAAAAATAATATGAAGTTTTGAAATAGAGAAGGCAGATAAAATTAGATAAATAAAAGCCATACTAGAAATAATACAAAGAGACAGAAATAGAGATGGGAAGATCAAGTGAACTGTAGTAATTGAAAAGGAAAAATTAAGTCAGAAATATTAATGCGAAAATAGACGTAAACGGAAACACGAGAGCGATAGGCTAGCGATGTAAAGGGCAACAAAGAGAGAACAGGGAGGAATGGAAAATAATTTGATTTGGTTAATGCATATGTTGAACCATATCGGAAAATTTAATCATGTTTTTCTAGCTGTTATTCAAGGTTTTGTTTCGACATTTACATAACGCTACCAATTAAACCAAATTTTACTGAACAAGCAGACCTATAGTGATAGGCATTTCGCATTTGACCATCCCATCTTTGTTTTTCGGACATAGATTGCTGTGGGATACATTATTCAACTGTGTCCTTCCTTTTTGTTCTTTTTTTTTTTTTATAAAAAGATGGGGTATAATTTGAAGGCAAACTGGCAGTTATTTTTAGCAGGTCGAGCGATCGCGCAGAAGCTCCCGTGTTGGCTAGATCGATGAAAGCACTATATGATACTGTTAACGAGTAATACTCTGCTTAAACTGTAGAAATAGATTCGAGAGTAGAATTCATTTACAATATTGAATAATTCTTCACTAGTTTTAAAATCAAGTAATATTACTATTATAATGTCTAATAATGCTAGTATTGATTGCAAGTTGTTAGCTGCGTGGGAAGTGCTTTCGATAGAATTAGTGCTTGAATGTCTGATATAAGCAATCAATAATGCCATACGGAGGGAAATGTTGATTCGCTTCGATAGCTTATGGAAATTTACAGAATAGCCAAGTAGCCTTTGACCTTTTACATCAATGTTGACCAGATTGTCAGTCTTAGATTACCTCATATTATCATACAGATCAGTTAAGGTTGTTTTCCTGTTATCTCAAACGTCCGCGATATGATATATGAAGTTGATTACTTTCAAAAGTTTTCTCCTCTAATGTATTTTGCTGAATAATTCTAATAAATGGAAAATATCAAATGTTTCTAGTTGTAACGGATGTAACTAATGACTGCTTTTATTGGAAAGTGTATAACGAAATATAACTATAAAAATTTACATATAATTTATAAGCAAAAATATTTTTCATTGCCTAGCAAGATACAAATAATTTGAACAATCTATTAAAGAATAATTTAAATTTACACATACCTAACCATCAACTTGGTTATTGTAAACATATTGATAATGATTCTCATTTTGCAAACGTCAACATTACTTTCGTTATTACATTTTATTATTTTAAAATGGCCATTTTATTTCTTGTTCTGGTGTATATAATGGCATCTAACATACATGAATTACATAGGTATTTCAATAATTAATTACATGTAATAAATGAATAAAGATGTTATATAGATAGAAGTTACATTAATGTGTATTATATTCGCGAACCGTTTACATTAAATAATAAATCAATGATTATGATTAGGATGAAAAAAATTCTCGTAAGAACAGACTTCCATAACATTTTAATTCTATCAAGTGTTATTCTGATTAGTTAACAAATAACTAGTCAATACAAATGTGTTAAACGTTACGAATGAATGCTCACAAATGGAAATATATTATGCATATACCATCTGGGAATTTAGGATTTGGAAGTCGCCAGTTGCTTTCATTCTTGTCATTTTATTTGTATGTATGCTATTCTATTTTATAAGTCTAGAATAGATTAGTTACTTGCTATTTCTTCTTTTAAGAGAAAATGAAGGGATCTTTTTGTGTCAGAATTTAAGCAAATAGTTGACGTAAAAACGAAGTGACTGAGGTTTTTTTTATACCCCAAGTGAGTTATCTGTGTCAGTTAGATTACAACGGAAACTGCAGTGGATTGCGGAATACAGAAATTTTGTTTGATATATTCAAACTATAAATGGTTATGAAAACTATTAAAACTATTAATTTGCATCTATTTATGATGCTTTCATTTGTATCGAAAGTTAACACATGTATTTTATGTGTTATAACCATAGTTTACTGTTCAATGCTTTTCTATCATTAAGTTATCCATAAATTAATTTATCAATAAAGCCAGACCATAAAAGGAAAATGATATCGCAATATGTGGAAATAGTTTATTAAATTATACACGGACGCTACTAGCCCCTATCGCCATTACTACTACAACTGCATTAAAAGAACATTTTATTGTATAAACAGTTTTGATAAATTTGGGCACCCTACCTTAGATAAAATAAAATTAATGTTAATATTATTCAAATAATCTTTAAAAACAAAAATTCAAAAGCGTTTGAAATGTATTCCAAAAATATTTTCAAGAACTTGCAGAACATGAAACGAAAAGTATAAAGATACGAAAAGTTGATTTATTAAAATTATTCTTTGATATTCCAAAATTATGAAATTAATGTCTGTAAATTCCTGACTTCTAAATATCTCAATGCATAAATGACACATCTAAGTAACAGGCACTAACAGCATCCAACATTCCTTTGCATGAAAATCATTGCAATTTAAATATTTTCAAAAGCGATTCTTTTATATTTTTATATTTTAGAATATATTTCCTACATCTACACTTTGGTATACACATGGAAGAAAAAATGTATTCGACTTACGAAGTAGAGTATATCCGTTTGAACCTAATGAGTCTCTTTGTAGTTACCAAGTTTTCTCATCATGTGTGACCTGTTAGTTGTCAGATATTTATAAATAGCATTAAACGTTAAAAATTTTTCAACATCAAATTGGACGGTGAATGAATGAATAGAGACTCCATAGCCAACATAATTTCCTGCTGCATATTCCTGTTATCATTCCCTCATTCCAAAATGTGGAGGTGCGTGGCTTAGTGGTTAGGGTGTTGGACTCACGATCGTAAGATTGTGGTTTCGATTCCTGGACCGAGCGGCGCGTTGTGTTCCTGAGTAAAACACTTCATATCACCTTGCAGGCAAAAAGGAATAATTCTGCGACGGACGAGCGTCCCGTCCCAGTGGGAAATATATACGACATGGAAACAGAGAAACCGGCCCTATAGGAATCGGGAAGAAAATTTACTGCTCTACTTTTTATTACACTTCGAAATATCTTGGCATTAAATTTTATACAAATAACAACCCTAGAGAAAATAAATGCAGTTAAGCGCAGTCGTGGTTCTGTTGTAAGAAGCTTGCTATATATATATATATATATACATATATATATATATATATATATATATATATATATAAGTAAAAATTTGGATCAGATGAACGAGGTGCTTAAGTTGAGGCACCAGAATTTAGTACGGTTTTATACATAGTTTCAAAATAAGGTGATTAAAATCAATATAAGCAACAGGATATCCAGAGGTAATACAGAACGACCGTTTCAAGCGACTCCATTTAATTGAACAATGCAACCATTACATTAATTTAAAGGAAGAGCAATCCTTAAGCTGCATAAATACATAAAATTAAATTAAATATTCTAAAGCAATACACACTATAGTCAATCTTAAAAACATAGAATAACATAATAAATATATCACTATTAATTACAAAAAAAAAAAATTAAATTAAACAACCTATTCTATACTCAAATATAATATAAATAAAATTAAACAAGCTATTCTTTACTCAAATATAAATATACATATCCAAGAAGGTAAGGAGATAGACAAAGAACATGCTGTCTTCACTTCAGCTTAGAAGCTACTAGGGTATCAGGAAGAAAGACTTGTTAGAGGTCTAGCTTGTCACTTTTTTTGGGGGGTCAGTTTTAATTTATAGTCATGTTTATCAAATCTTTGCGTATCAAAATCTAAGGCCAAAGAACAAGGAGCTGTGTCTGTTAGGAAAGGAGCTGAAGGAGTCGACAGAAATCACAGTGGGGATGGCCATAAAACTATCAAGATTAACTTGAAGCAATATAATGAGATTTGGTAAAGGATATATATATATATATATATATATATATATATATGTGTGTGTGTGTGTGTGTGTGCGCTTGAAACCGATGTCGCGCGAAAACTTGGGTACGTGTCTTTTATTAAATCCTTGTGTTGGCTAAAGTCGCTAAGATAATATTTTACGGAAGGAAATCGTGTGGAAGCCGTCAGAAGAAAAGGTCCTACTGGAAACTCAACCTACTACGTAGTTCAAGAAAACTACCCGGCGTTGGAACAAAATGTTCCAAGCATTGGAACAAAATGTCCAATTTGTGGGAAACTTCTCCAAAGTGGCCATAGACACTACGTTTCCTCCGGCAAAACTATATTAATAAAAATAACATTAATAAAGACGCGAACATAAACGCAATCAACCGTGACATATCTATAAATAAAGATTTGGGATCGAAAACAAACCATGAAATCACTAACGAGAATTAAATTAAACATCGCACAAAAAAAAAAAAAAAAATTGCAGCTGTTTCCTCCTAAATTAAATTTGCTTGCCTAAACTCAGAGTTAAATTAATACAAGATCGAGAAAACCTTAAAGAAAAAATTTATTAATTTAGGATTTATCTTTTATCTTTTACTTGTTTCAGTTATTTAACTGCAGCCATGCTGGGGTACCGCCTTCAG
>NC_068982.1:9732799-9740261 GCF_001194135.2 Octopus bimaculoides | reverse complement strand
CACACTTTTATTTGTTCCAGTCATTTGATTGCGGCCATGCTGGAGCACCGCCTTTAGTCGAGCAAATCGACCCCAGAACTTATTCTTTGTAAGCCTAGTACTTACTCTATCAGTCTTTTTTGCCGAACCGTTAAGTTTATATATATATATATATATATATATATATATACACGACAGGCTTCTTTCATTTCCCGCCTACTAATCCACTCATAAGGTTTTGGTCAACCCGAGAGCTATAGTAGAAGACACTTGGCCGAGATGCTACGCAACGAAAGTGAACGTGGAATCACGTGGTTGGGAAGCAAGCTTCTTATCACTCAGCTATGCCTGCGCCTATGCTGGTAAATTACAATCTACACTCCTCTATCTATGTGTGTGTGTGTGTGTGTGTGTGTGTGTGTGTGTGTACACACACACACACGTACGTTCAAATATATTCACATTGAAACTAGTACAGTAGATATCTTTCGGATTCAGAAGTATAGAACTAAGTGTATTGCGGTCCCAATAGTTACTAAAACCGCTGTTTTGTGTTTTAGGTACGAAAACTCCCAAGAGCTATATTTATTTTTCATTTTGCTGAAGTTCATCGATGTAAAACTATTATTGATCTATCATTCTTACAATCACATCACAGAGGAGCTTCATAAATATCAAAATACAAAGTACGAAAATTCCGATATATAAATTTCCTTTTGCCTTTACGCATGACTGTATTAGCACACACAATTTATTCTCGCAGTCATTGCCGTTCCCTCCTCTTAACCTCCACCATTTCACTATCAGCTCCAGATCTCTTCATCATTTCTTATCGAATTCAACTGTCCTCATACAGTGGATTATGCTCTAGTTCAACCGATCTATAATTAGTCACTCCTAATCACAGCTTCAATCAGATAAATCAAAATGAATCATTGTTCTCTTCTCCATTATCTCAATTATATGTCAGCTCAGCTTTCCATTGGAACGTTTAGTAACGCGCAGTGAAGCAAATTTAGAAATTTGTAATTCCTTTTTCTAACTTCGGAGAGACTTAAACTTATAATTTATTCTGAGACATTCTCATCATTTATGGCCTACATCTGTGTAACCTACCATTCATTTTCTCCTTCGCCGTTATCAATGATTTCAAGAAAGTATGCTTCCACTATTTATGCAATGTAATAGCAAACTATTTTTGATGTTAAAAAGAAATGACAAATCGGTCTTTTGATAGTTATCTCACAGAAAAAATTCCAGTGCGGACACTTAAAATTATATCAAGATAGGCGTAGGCGTGGCTGTGTGGTAAGACAGCAGTAGGCGTCAGTAAGTGGTAAGAAATTTGCTTCCGAAACACAAGGTTCCGGGTTCAGTCCCAATGTGTGGCACCTTGGGTAAGTGTTTCTGCTATAGCCTCGGGCCGACCAAAGCCTTGTCGGTGGATTTGATAGACGGAAATTAAACGAAGCTCATCGTGTATGTTTATATGTGTGTGTATTTATCTGTGTGCGCCTGTATTTGTCCCGCAAACATCACTTGACAACCGATGCTGGTGTGTTTATATCCCCGTAAGTTAACGGTACGGCAAAAGGAAACCGATAGAATAAGTACTAGGCTTACAAAGAATAAGTCCTGGGGTCCATTTTTTCGAAGAAAACTCTTCAGGACAGTGCTCCAGTATGGCCGCCGTCAAATGACAAACATGTAAAAGAATGAAAGAATGCCCATATATTTTCCCGAATGCACAACAGCAGCTGAACAACAACAACAACAACAACAACAACAATAATCTTTTCTATCATGGGAGCAAAGCCTGAAACTTTGAAGGGAGGGACTAGCGCTGAACTGGTACTCATTTTATCAACCAAGAAAGGATGAAAGCTGAATTCGGCCGCCACGGAATTTGAGGTAAGAACGTAAAGAACCGGAAGAAATCCCGCTAAGCATTTTGTCCGGCTTGCTAATGATTCTGCCAGTTCATTGCCTTATAATAATAGTAATGGCTTCAAATTTTGGCACAGGGCCAGCAATTTAGGGGGTGGGTCAAATTGTTTACATTGACCCCAATGCTCAACTGGTACTTATTTTATCGACTTCAAAAGGATAAAAGGTAAAGGTGACCTCGTGACATTTGAACTCAACGTAAAAACGGATGAAATGCTGCTAATCATTTTTGCATGGCATGCTCACGATTCTGCCAGCACACCACCTAAATTGTATTAACAGCAAATAATAATAATAATAATAACAACAACAATTGAAAATGTAAATGGCAAGACTATGGAATGCAAGAGGGTAATATAAAAGTGATACTAGTGGTGATCGGAGCGTTGGGCTCAATCCCATCGAAACTTCAAGACTTCTTAAGGCAACTGGAAATCCCATGCAAGATTGATGTCTTGCAAAAAGCATCCTTATTGGGAACAGCGCATATCTTAAGGAAAGTATTATCTGTCTGAGGTCCTTATTGTGACTTGACAGATGACGAAAGACTCCGGTGCATTTTTACCTACACTGTGTTATGAAGGAATAATAATAATAATAATAATAATAATAATAATAATAATAATAATAATAATACTGGAAAAGTAAAATTGAAAAAGGGATTGAAATAAAGAGGTGAAAATATCAATACTGAATGAACTCATTTGTGAAAACAATGTAAAAACCGGAACAAGAAGAAAGATGGAGAGAAAACAGATTCTGACCAAGAGAAGAACTGCTTTCAGCAAAAGAAACACTGCATCAAAAAATTGAAGCAAATGCTGAAAGAATACGAAGATTTGAGAAGAGAAACAGATTTGCTTATGAGTTTCACAAAATCTCGATGAAAATAGATCACCAGCTATAAATGGATGACCTCAAACTGTACGCTAAAAATGCAAAACGCTTGGGTTCAGTGATCTGAGCAGAAATAATATTTAGCAAGGATGATGTTTGCAGTTTCAATTTTAAAGAAAGGACGAAAGATTAAATTTGATGGTATAACATTACCACAAAATATCATTAGGTTAAAGAGAAATAATGAGAGAAATAATACGTAGAAGTGCTGTAAGATTATAATATAATGGAAAGGAAAATGAGATCGAAAGTTTCCAGCGCGTACAAGAGAAGGTTTAGGATAGAAGGGTACCTGAAGCTAAATGGAGGGAATGTTATCTATGCAATGAAATTAAAGGCCTTGCCATTATTTAGATACTCTGCTTCATTTCAATGTAGATAATGACAAAGCTATATAAATTAAATGGAAGAACTAGAAAGCTGTTCACTACTCACAGCTGGAACCGCTCTAGGAGTAATAATGACAGGCTCTACTTACTATGGAAAAAAGGAGGAAGGGGTTTGTAAAAAGCAGAATACAGCACAAGTACTATGTCACTGGGTTTGAAACCTTATGTTGCGTGTAGTGAAGAAAAAGATTGCGATCAGGAATAGCGAAAAAGCTAGTAGGATAGGGGAATTTAAAAATTGAAGGAAGAACTAAATAGCTGGAAAGAGAAAAAATTACATGACCAGTTCATGCAACAAACCGAGAATTTTGAAAGTAAAGAACGCTGCTCGTGGCTGACATGTAAATCTGAAAGGTGAAACTTTAGAACAGGTTTTAGTAAGATTTTGATAAAGGCAAAGGTTGATAAAAGTCAGAGAACAAAAGCAGAATCTGTAGAGAAGGAGACGAAAGTATTAACCATTTCTTAAGTGAATGCAGTAAGATATCAGAAACAGTTTATAAGCGCGGGTTTGACGGTGTCGGTAAAATACATTGTAATGTTAGCCGAGTGTCAGGGTTCAAATTTGACGGAAGAGACAAGAACACAAACCCAAAACTGCGATACTGAATAATGATTACAGAGTTTTATGAGATTTCTCCATAAATGCTGCCCATACTAAGAAGACTAGACATTATCGTAGAGAACAAAAGAAGAGGAAACGGTACGAGATCAAAGACTTTGCACTACTATTATATATCAGTGCAGATACCAAAGAAAGTGAGAAGGTTGTGAAATACTGAGATGTAGCCAGAGAATGAAAGAATTACGGAGGACAAAAGTGACAATTGTTTCTGTAATAATGATTGTATTTGACACACCACTAAAACCCATTTGTTCTGGTAGCAGGGTTGGCAGAGAAATTTGGCTTTGCTTAGTCGTCGTTACAGCGGCGATATCGTTTGTTGCTGTTCTATTTCTTTACTTGTATTATTGTTGAAGGGTTTTCTGTGTTCAGTTTTGCTACTGTTGTTGTTGTTGTTGTTGTTGTTGTTGTTGTTGTTGTTGTTGTTGTTGTTTTTAATTGTTATTTTTGTTATTACCAATTCCGCTCTCCTTGGTAATTGACGGAGCCAAAAATATTTTCCATTCAAATAACTAAAGGAAAGATATTGTTGCTGGTGGTGATGTCGGCTGTTTATTCATTCACTTGTGTCAGTCATTTGATTGCTGACATGACCTAGGACTCATTCTTTGTAAGCTGACTACTTATTCTATCGACCTCTTTTGCGAACAGCTACGTCACGGGGACGTAAGCACACCGACATCAGCTATAAAGCAACGGTGGTGGGACAAAACAGGCACACAAGCATATACATATATACATTATATATACGCTGGGATTCTTTCAGTTTCCGTCTACCAAATCCACTTACATGGCTTTGGTCGGCCCGAAGCTATAGTAGAAGACACTTGTTCAAGGAGCCATGCAGTGGGACTGAACCCGGAAACATGTGGTTCAGAAACAAGCTTCTTACCACATGGTGGCAGTTGCTGTTAGTGGCAGTGCTCCTCATATAGCTCCAAACTTGTAAGAAGTCGGATGCTGACGATGTCCCCTTCATCACAACAAAACAATGGGCTCCAAAGGGACTCCTATTCTCGTGAAGATCTTCAGTCTATTTGACAGCATTGACGACAAGCGCCAACCTTGTTGCCAACTCCTTGGCTCAAATCATGACAACTTCACGTGACAACTGAGATCTCTCGCGACACCTTCACATATGTATGTGTGATTTTCTATATGTCTGCAAATATGTGTAAATATCTTACTGGATTTATGTTAATATTATAAGAGACTTAACGGCCTCTAATGCATACACAAAAATCGATGAAACGGCTGATAAACAAGCAATTTGTCTCTGATAGAAAATCTATGATTAATTCTGTGAATTCAAATTTTGTAGATGACTAAACGACTTGCAAACTTGAAAACTCGATACGTAATTGTTATATCGCAGGAGATCGGTTTGATTTACTTTGCAATATTTCTGATGCTTCCGAGAAAGCAAGAGACAAAAAAAAACCAGAAGAAAAGAAAATTTTAAAGAAATCAAGCAGTCCTACTTTAAAATTTGCATGACGGCAAATGTTTAAGCAAATCTAGACGAATTAATGTTCACATAAGATTAACAAACTCTTTTATGGTTGTACGTGATTTGAGTGATAATACAAACAGTCATCATAAAAGAAATAAATAAACTTATATGAGAATACTTAAGAATGTTTTACGATTAGATACAACAAAGAATCTGCAAAGTAAGTAGTCAGGTGAACAGATCTCTATGTCATATGATTACATTACTATAAGTAAGCTATTGGCAAATTCAGTTAGCAAGCTGATTTTGATACTGGAATGGAACCATTTTTGTTATTTATTTCGGATTTTATTGAATAAAGCATGAGGCTTAAATCTCGTATCACTTTTTCTCTGTAATGCACACTTCGCCATTAATACTTTTTGTTTTTTGTATAAAGAAGGTATGGTGATACACAGTTCGTATTTTCAATTTGAAGCTTTTCCAGGAGATCTGCAATGTGCAGCTGAAACATAACTTGTGTTAATTCTTATAAATTTTACAACGTTAAACAGCAGATTATATTATAACAGACAAGTACAAAAGTTGAGTTGAAAGACAAGGGTAATCCATTACACTGTTGCAAGTCCACAACTGAGAGCAAATCCTTTGCCTGTTATATTAGCTTACAGTTGATGTAGCGTATTTCACGTTGTATTTAGGTGGTTATCATAACCGATGCGTTCTGAACCAACAGAAACGGCACCTAGTAGTAAATAAATTTTGTTTAAATCCTCTGTACACGCTTAATTTCGTGAACATTTAGTATATATGAGCATACAATAAATAGACAATATATCATTGTCATTTTATCTAGTTTCAGCTCATGAGCTGTGGCCATGCTGGGGCACCGCCAATATATATATATATATATATATATATATATATATATATATATATATAAGCATGTATATATAAGCATGTATATATAAGCATGTATATATTAAGTTTGTGAGAGACTTGGGATCATTATGTGTAATAACGCATCATTTCCTATGCACATTGCCAAGAATGGTAGCAAAGTGCAGGCAACTCGCAGGATGGATACTGACGTCCTTCAAGGCAAGAGACCAAGAATCTATGTTGACCCTGTGGAGAACCTTTGTTCTCAGCCGCCTGGACTACTGCTCCCAGCTATGGTCACCACATAGTGCCAAACTAACAGCAGAGCTTCGGGCAGTCCAACACCACTACACTAAAAAGATTGAAACCGTGCAGCGGATGAGTTACAACGATAGGCTGAGAAAGAAAACTGCAACTTTACTTTCTGGAGAGATATGCAATAATTTGCACAAGGAAAACTCTAGAAGGGCTAGTACCTAATTTCGACATTGAGTGTCATACAGATGCTAGAACTGGCTGTCATTGTATGGTACCAAGGGTACTATCCACTCCATCTAAATTGAAGACCAGGTACTGCAACAGTCTAGGGTTCAAAGGCCCACAACTCTTCAATGCACTGACGCAAAAATGAAGAAATTTTCATAAGGTGGAAGTAGATGTCTTCAAAAATAACTAGACTTCCTTTTCTACACAATACCGGATGAACCAACAGCTGGAACAAATACACATACAGGAGTGGTGAAGTGAAACATCCCAGACTGAGGAAATCAGAAAGACCACAGTAGTGCTCCAGCATGGCCGCAACCGCATAGATAAAACGAGTAAAAGAATATATATATATATATATATATATTCAGTTATTGCACATACTGATATATATATTTTCAATTATTGCACATACTGATGGTAGTCTTTCACTGCCTGTGACTCTGGGATTGTAGTGCCTTTAGGTCCTGTACACGCACGCTGTAGTGTATCCGTGAGTGTTGATGGTTAAAATTAATACGTACGAAAATTCATGCCAACACAACGTTATCAAGGTAATCAATATTGGTGAAATTTTAAATTAATATCGGTTAAATTTAAATATTATGTGTATCTGAATACATACATACATACACACGCATATGAATATATATACACGTGTATATGAATATGCATGCGTATATGAATATGTATGTGTATATGAATATAAATGCATGCGTGCATATGAATATATATGAATGTGTGAATATGAATATATATATATATATATATATATATATACATGTGTGAATATGAATATTATAT
>NC_068982.1:9731019-9732693 GCF_001194135.2 Octopus bimaculoides | reverse complement strand
TATATATATATATATATATATATATGCATGTGTGAATATGAATATATTATTCTTTTATTAGTTTCAGCCATGTGGCTATGCCCATGCTGGAGCACTACCGTGGTCTCTCCGATTTCCTCAGTCTGGGGCGTTTCCCTTCACCACTCCTGTACGAGCCTTTCTTCCAGCTTTTGGCAAATTTAGTGTATGAGAGAGCGTCATTAGTGAAACGGGGTCGAGAATTGTCATAAAGAATGATTTGCTCTTTTCTGTTGACCAGTCTGGGACGGAGAAGTGGCAGTTTTTCGTTCATTTTGGCAATTCCATGGCAGTATGTTTCTGCAGTAATGGTTTTTCCCCGTATTTTAAGACGGTATGGTGGAGGAATCCAGCAGTACACCACCAAACAGTCACCATAACATTCTATTTGAAGAGCTTGGGTTTAAGGAAGGTTTACGGTGATTCATTTTGGTCCAACCACTGCGAAGAACGGTTTTTATTATTGTATAGACTCCACTTTTCACAGCAAGTTACAATACGGTCAAGAAATGGATCGGTCTGGTTACGGAGAATCTACGAGCAAATTTCATATCTGTGCATTTTCTGATTTTCATTCAAATCGTGTGGTACTCATTTGTCCGATTGCATGCAAGTGATTGCAGCCAGTTTTCTGGCTAACTTGAAGTTCTGCCAGTTATCGAGTGGCTTTACGTGGACCTTTCTCAATGACCATCTGTAATTGAGTGTCACCGATGACAGATGGGCATCCACTACGTTCACGATTGTCAAGGCTCATGTCTCCACTGTGAAATCGTTTAAACCATTTTCGAACTGACCACTCACTGGTCATTTCCTCACCAAACATTTCGTTGACTTCTTTTTTATTTCCCATACCGGGACACACAGAAGGGACAATACAATAAAACATGTAGGACATAAAACATATAAAATAAAACAAAAATGTATGATATAATGCATGAAAACATGAAAAATGGAACCACTCGCCCCACTAACGAGTAGCCTCATTTTCTACCTTTTGAACCCCGATTCTTCTAAAAGATAAATTCCCGTCTCCTCTAACCACTTATAAGTTGTAAAACCTGTGAGTGAGTTCCAGCTGCAGTCCAACCCCCAAGAACTATATCCGACCTTAACCGCAAGTATTCTCTCCTGCTTCATATCTGGTACCACACACACGAGATACTCCTCAATGTTATCAAACCCAGCAGTTCAAACAAACTTCAGATCCTCCCATGTCGATGTTTCGTTCAACAGTTCATCACTATATATTTTAATGCAATTGAAACTATTGTTGGATTTGTAAGATGTGATCTAAAATAAAGATATAATTTTCTTCGTACATATTATTGATTGTTAATAATCTGAATTTTTTAAATTTCTTCATAAGGATTGTTGGATTTACCTGCCATTTGAATTCTATATACATTTACTGGTATCTATTCGTGGGGAATTTAACCTTATTCTTTTATGCAAAGCACTTACTTGCATGGTTGTGTGGTAAGGAGCTTACTTCCTAATCACATGGTTCCAGGTTCAGTTCCACAGAGTGGTACTTTGGGCAAGTGTTTTCTACTATAACATCGGGCCAACTAAGTTCTTGTCAGTGGATTTGGTAGGCGGAAATTGAAATGAAGTCTGTTATATATATATATATATATATATATATATATATAT
>NC_068982.1:9725114-9728561 GCF_001194135.2 Octopus bimaculoides | reverse complement strand
TATATATATATATATATATATATATATATATATATGTGTGTGTGTGTGTATATACATATGTATATATATTCATGATTGTGTTATTAATATTGTTAAGTTGTTGTCGTTCTTGTTATTGCTGATCATCCCACCAGGTCAGCTGTAACCGAGCAAACAGGCAATGAAAAGTTTCTAGACGCGACTTTCATGTCTTATATTTAATTGTTTATGTTATGATTTTATTTACTCCATGTACCCAGACCATGTGGACACCCTGTAGTATGTCTGTATTTTTGTATGCAATGTAAATTAATCCCCCAAAATTGCATGTTGATACTTCTGGGGTCTCATAGTATTACCATGTAAATGGTAATACTATGTCTCTTAAGGGCGTCAAGCTGGCGGAAACGTTAGCACGCCGGGCGAAATGCTTAGCGGTATTTCGTCTGCCGTTACGTTCTGAGTTCAAATTCCGCCGAGGTCGACATAGTCTTTCAACCTTTCGGGGTCGGTTTAATAAGTACCAGTTACTCACTAGGGTCGATGTAATTGACGTAAACTCTTTGTCCGTCCCTGTATGTCCCCTCTATGCTTAGACCCCTGTGAGCAATAAAGAAATAAGTATTACCACGTAAAATTTGATTTGATTTGGTCGAGTCGTTTGACAATGCACTGGGAACAGACAAAGATACAAAGGATTATATATATATATATATATATATATATATATATATATATATATAAGATAAAGTACAAAATAAGGACACAGACATTCACATACTTTCCTTGTACACGTACTCACATACACAAAGAGTTGAAGCGCTGTTCGATTTTTTTCAGCGTTGAATGTTCACCATCCCACTTCCATTGCACACACACACACACACACACACAAACAAACATTCAGATGTCTCCTTTTTTACATACACTCAGGCAGAATTGAAACGCTATTTGATTTTTTTTTCACCATAGAACTTCTATCATCCCATTACCAAGTTTACTATCACCCCTTCCTTTCTCATTCATATCTTTTGACGGAGAAATACACATGTTGATGAAACATAGAGATGAAAACAAAAGAAATCTAAATGTATTGTTTTAAATTATATATTAATATTCTTGAATAAAGATTATTTGCAAAGATAACATGGCAGTCCTGGTTTAGGACGAATGTTGCTGTTGCCAGGACTGCCATATTATGTTGGCAAATAATCTTTAATCTCGAGTACTGCTTGTTGAATATCTCTCGTTCAGAGATTTACAAATAGTAATTAGATCGACTCCAGTACGCAATTGGCACTTAATTTATCTACCCCGAAAGATGAAAGATAAAGTCGGCCTCAGCGGAATTTGAACTCAGAACGTAAAGACGGACTAAACGTCGCTAAGCATTTTTTTCCGGAATGCTAACGATTCTGCCAGCACGTCGCCTTATACCAGTTATCAATATTACAATGTAATATTCGTCCGTCTTTACGTTCTGAATTCAACTTCCGCCTAGGTTACCTTTCATCCTTTCGGTATGGCTAAAATAAATACCAGTTGAGTACTGAGGTCGATGTAATGAAGTTACCCACCCCACCCCCAAAACTACTGGCTTTGTTCAAACATTTAAAACTAATATCGATAATTGGTGTAAGGTGGGAGAAATGTTAGCGAGTCGGACAAAAATGCATAATGGCATTTCTTCCAGTTTCACGTTCTGAGTTCAAATTCTACTAAGGTCGACATTGCCTTTTATCTTTTCAAGGTCGTTAAAATAAGTACCCGTTGCATACTGGTATAGAAGTAATCGACCAATATCTCCGCTTCCAAATTTTAAGATTTGAACCTTCAGTAAAGAGAATATTAGCGATTTGTTGGCATTTACAGCAAACTACATCATAGAGCAATCATAGTTTAAGGAAATAAGTACATTGAACGAAATGCTTTTTAATGGATATTTTTAAAAGCCCAAACTCTTACAACCGAGTGAAAAGGTTAACAGACAATGCTCTTTCTATTATAGAGGATTAAAATTAATCTTTATACCAGCCATAAAGATCATCGGAGAAAGTAAAAATACGCTTGTAGTTTTGTTGGTGTTTAACTCCAGCTCTGCCAAGACGAAGCAGAACTCTTAGCAAATGCGTTATTTCCGTTTTAATCTAGCACAATATGATTAGAGAGAATTTAACATACATACATACATACATCATCTGTATCTACTGTATCAGACTATTGAATGCTGTTATACAGGGTGTCCATAAAGTCTGGGTACATGGGGATTAACACATACTTTAAGAAATTATTATTTCTTATATTTAATTGTTTATGTTATGATTTTATTTACTCCGTGTACCCAGACTTTGTGGACACCCTGTAGAACGCCAATCACTATGCGCTTTCAATTCTTTCTTGACTGTGCCATTCTTTTTCAATCTTGGTTTCAACTGTTTAACTAAATTGCCTACTCATCATCGAAGGCCGCCCGAGAGGCCTTTTCTGATCTCTTAGATATCACTAGGCAACTGCATGGGTTCACCTGAGAACACTCGTCCTGTTGAGTGGAACTTGCGCTCACTGTATTCTGCGATCATATCGTTCACACCGTTCTATTCTCAAATTACCCCACTTCAGATATGGTCCCACAATTATATTCTTAGCGTGAATCTTTCCGTCACCTTTTGTATCGTAGCCAGTCGATATTTTTCTCTCTTCTTTGCGGCACACGTCCCACTTACATATAAGATCGCAGGTAGGACGATACCATTGAAGAGACTGACACATAAAATCTTGTGCAGTTATGTTCCGAGCACGTCTTTTATCGTAGAAAACACCTCCCACTCCACCTTCATCGTCCATTTCTCGGTATATACGTTCACTATGCGTGCCAAGTAGACGTATTCCTTCAGCACCTCGATTTCATCATTGTCCACCTTCATTAGGCATTGTGCTACGTATTGGAACCGCATGTATCCTGCTTTCGTTCATTTCATTTCACGGCCTACAGCTGGGCAATGTGTGAGGACATCTGTCAGAGTTGTCTGCCACTGATCTGTGATTTCGGCGATGAATACGATGGCATCTGCGAATCGGAGGTGTGTTAGTGGCTCGCAGTTGATGTTCATGCTACCTTCGCATAAAACGTTTCTGACGACCATTTCTTGACGTGCGGGAAAAAGGTTTTGCGTGGTGGTATCTCCTCGATTAAAACCCTTCTCAACTGGAACGCCAACGGGTAGCACTAGCAGAGATATATCGATGATGCATCCGGAGTTAGCTTCCTTGAACAATTTGGTATTGCGCCTCGACCACCTTCCTTTCCAGAGATTTTAGCAGAGCATTCATTTCGACGCTGTTGAGGGTCTTTTCATAATCAACATACATACATACGCCCGCACATACATACATACATACATACATACATACATACATACATACATACATACATACATACACACACACACACACACATATATATATATA
>NC_068982.1:9720035-9724234 GCF_001194135.2 Octopus bimaculoides | reverse complement strand
ACATATATATATATATACACATATATATACATATATAGATACATAAATACATGCACACACTCACACACACACACGCACACTCACACACATACATACACTCACACACACATACATATAAATGGCATTGCATTATTCTACATGATAATAGATATACGTAAATGAAAAAAAAAAAAAGCTTTATTCTTTATTGTTTCAGTTAGGATATTTCAAAACGGACTTCTGCTAACAGTTAGAACATGATAGATAAATCGTTCACGTCAATGATTGATAATATATGGGGCTCCAGCCTGAGGTTAGATCTTCTCTCTGGTAATATATTCCTCTAAACAACCAGTTTCTCCCACTACGAAAAAGTTCATAGGCGCTGCTAGTCTGCATCTGACATTTGTGAATGTGGCCATTCGTTCACTCTCTCAATAACGGTTTCTTTGTAACTGCTCAAAATAAATCAATAAGTTTCTTTCTTGGCTAACTACAGTACCGGTATATTTTAAGATAAAAAAATGGGAAGTGTAACGGTCACGCCTTTAGCAAATGCGTAAGTGAAACGAAAAGGCATCAACCGGAAATTGATATTACATCACAGATTCTGCTTGCTAAATTTACATTTTGCTCAACGTTGCTCACCTCAAAGAAAGAAATATTCTATTGTAGCATGTTTCCTTGTATGTATTTCTTTGTATGTATATTTAGTGGAATACTATATAAAAAAGAATGATCGATCGGTAGAACCGATGTTTGTAAATTGATAAACGCTTTGCATTTGTAGTCGGGGACGATTGAGGGGGGACTTAAATCATACTCTCCACCAGCACTGCATTCTATCTCATCTGTTCCTATATATATATGATGACGATGAGGATGATGATTGCCTCATCTTATTACATGATAACCGTCCCACATTCATCCTGAATGTTCTGTTTTACTTTCATCCTTGTATGTGCGCGGATATGAATTTTCGCCATGCGTCCATCGCCTTAGGACTTTATAAGATGCAAAAAGGACCAAGAAATGAAATTATAGATAGACATCTCTACGCCATTGGATTTAAGTGGCAAAAGCTTGCACAATACTTTTGCCACTCTTTCATCGCCATAGTAGGTTCCGTGACAAGTACTGCTAAATGACTGGTAGTATTTTGGCAGCAGGCTTTATGTCAGAGTATTGGTCTTCTAAAAATGCTGCCTTCAGCAAGGCTTCGTCAAAAACAGCAGAAGCCTCCTCTAATGCTGGGAAATCTAATTAACCCATGAAAGGGACACTGACAAGTACCAGAATAGACCTAGGAGTAATGGTAATAAAGGGGTGATTCTATAGACCCCACAAATCCAGAAGTTTCGAACCGAAACCTCACCACCGGATGGAATTTAATGACATATCCAGTACAATATAAAATCAACAAAGGCGGTGAGCTGGCAGAACCGTTAGCACGCCGGGCGAGATGCTTAGTGGTATTTTGTCTGTGTTACGTTCTGAGTTCAAATTCCGCTGATGTCGACTTTGCCTTTAATCCTTTCGGGGTCGACAAATTAAGTACCAGTTACACACTGGGGTCGGTGTAATCAACTGAGCCTCTTTGTCTGTCCTTGTTTGTTCCCTCTATGTTTAGCCCTTTGTGGGCAGTAAAGAAATAAGAAACGTTAGCACGCCGGGCGAGATGCTTCGCGGTATTTCGTCTGTCTTTACGTTCTGAGTTCAAATTCCGCGGATGTCGACTTTGCCTTTCATTTTTTTCGGGGTTGATAAATGAAGTACCAGTTGCGTACTGGGGTCGATCTAATTTCGGGCCTTGTGCCAAGGGTAGAAAAGAGCATATTTGTGTTCTGTATCTGAAATACAATAAAACTATTTCACTGGACGACCACATACACTCCCACAGAAAAAAGAAACATACGATATGACTTGGTCCAGTATTCACTCGAATCCTCCATACCCTGGCGAAAATGCACTCTATTGTCTATGCTCGGTAGAATCTACACAAATGCGGTCACGTAACATAACACAATTTTTAAACAAACAACATGAAGCAGTCTCCTCCTGTGTTCATAAATTCTTCAAGACCTTTCGATTTTACCACAGATCTAACTACAGGACGAGGAGTACTTCAGTATAATCTCTTACTCTTTTATTGAAGCATAGTCCAGACATGGTTGGTATAAGCTTGTTTAATTAAATCAGTGTGTTTACTTTACCTCATTTTATTCTATTCATCTACCTTAACCCGTATTACAACACCTAATTCCAAAAGCCACCACTTATTATATTTTCCCGCTTCACCTTTCTTATCGTTTATTTATCATCTATTTGAAATTAAACACTAGTTAAATTAATATATTTACTATATTTAATTCATTTATTCAATCTATTTAATTTACACTAATTTATTTTACTTTGCTAGACTTTTGATTGTACATTCACATCCGCTGGACAGCTGACCTCTGCAACACTGCGTGATATTTGTTCTCCGTCCCACAGAACAATATCAAGTCTGTTATGTTTGCACCGAATCGATGTTTTTATTGGGCACGTTCCATCAGTATTCGTTGTTTTTACAGGTGTGAATACCTGCTGGTTCTGACGCGCTTTTGATGTATAAGTCAGGGCAGTCCTAGAGACAAGCAATGTGCAAGATATCCGGCTCAGTAGACCAACGAGTGTTATACACCAGTTAGCCTTCTCCTAGAGAGATGCCTTAATAAAGACTAGGAGTCCCTCACTCCCAGGGGTTTACTACGACTTCGGGCACCAACCCGAGCATTTCTATGTACCATCACTCAGTATATATATATATATATATATATATATATATATATATATATATATATATATATATAGTACACAGACAGAATGCCGAATGCACTTTTGCCGAAGAACAAGAAGCCGAAGAACAAGAAGTCGAAGCCAAGAAGCCGAACGGACAAAATGCCGAATGACATAAAACCGAACTGACAAGAGGCCGAAAAACACACGAAAATTAAAATATATGATAATCCTTTTATTCTTACAATATGACCGTTTGATGGAATCAAATGTAGAAAAAATAGACACATAATACCACTTTTTAAATAAGTTTCTTTACTGGATTACAATGTAAACAAACAAAAATAACGTGATCAGATTTTTATTTTAGAATTATTAGAATTGCCATATTAAAATGTAGAAGACAGAAATAAATAAGAGTACTTAAAAATTGTGAGCCAAAAATCGTCGAAACGCCAACCCTTCCTCTTCTTTATTATAAGAAGCACAAATGGTTTTTATCCTATCGTTAATGGTATCATATCTTTTGTTAGGTCGTGATATGTCAATCCCTATAGTAGCCTGCTCAATTAGAATTTCATTGGATACCTGCTCATTTCTAATAACCTTTAATAGTTTGGTGATTGTAGGATGAGTTACGTAAAGTGTTTTTTTTTAAAGCCTAATGCCAGCCTCCGGGATAATTGTTTGTTCTCGGTAAATCATCATGAAGTCGAGTGTGGACAGACGGCGCATGTATACAGCTAGAGTTGAATCATATCAATACTATGTTGTGTATAGTGTATATAACATACACCAATTAACAGTTGATAATGATGTACTGAAACAATTGCAATGGTTTATATCAATGCCTGCTCAAGCCAGCTTCACATATTAAAATACGTTCTGTTTATACTCTACGAATCTTTGCGGATTTCCACATGTACCTCCAGTAACAGAAGTCCTTCTGTATAATAACATTTGGGTGCCGTTACCGGAGAGGACTTTTGGAAAGCACACTAAAAGCTTATAACCCGGATTACGTCTCATATGACGGGTAACTTTGGAAGTTAACTTTGCCACCATGGGTTATATCAAGAAATATGGCACATGCACAAGCACAAGCACTATTAAATTTCTTTGAGCATGTACAAAATGATGAAAGGAATTTTCAATACAAAAATATTCATTACATTGAAATAAAAACGTTAAATAAAAGCTCATTATATATATGCATGACATATGCTGTTGTTCTAGATTTTATCGGTATGATTGTAATCTCTTCCTTCGAAAACAAATTTCTGTTGAACATAACTTTAAAAATGGGTATTATCCTATACCTCTGAGGTCAAGTCCTCTTGTTTCGCTCTTTCACTCACTTTTTCTTCTCCCGATACAATGTAAAACGTGACAGGGAAAAATCAACCAATCAGCCAGTGAGCCAGCCAGCCAGCCAGCCA
>NC_068982.1:9718678-9719608 GCF_001194135.2 Octopus bimaculoides | reverse complement strand
TATATATAAATACAGATATAGGGCAGGGAATTGCCAATTAGTTAATAAAATTAATAATTAACAATTTTGCCAAGTAGTTCAGTATGAAAAAAACCTTTATCGGTAAAAACATTTATAATCATAAATATATAGGGGTCAGCATAAGGTGCTTTACTTTATTGTGAGCCAAATATCGTCGAAATGTTGGTGAAGCAACTTATGCTGACCCCTATATATTTATGACTATATATATATATATATATATGCTTACATACATACATACATACATGTATCTATGTGTGTGTGTGTACGTACGTATGTATGTATGTATGTATGTATGAACGTGTAGGAAAAGATATTTGTTTTGTTTCAACGTTCATCAATTTAATATGACTATGACCCAATTCCTTTGAGATGCATTTCAATGTTTATAAAACACAAAGATTTTACGACAGAAAAGTAGAAGAAATACAATAAGAATATAAGAAAATGGTAAAAAGAACAAAAACAAAACAAATACATATAAAGAGGAAAAGACAAGTAAAAGTGAAGCAGTAAGTGAACTTGAAAAGATAATACCTTGGTCCATAACTAGTCATTGCTAAAAAAAAAATGACTTAAGGAAAAGCAAACTAAAATACACGAATAAAAGGATATTAGAATATATCGCAAGCCGATACTGTTCCATTTTTACCCACGTTTATCGTATCATTTCTTTCTCTATCGCTCCCATTAACGTTGTTTTATCTCACTCTATAAAATTATCTTTCATTTATCCCTGAAAGGAAGGGTTTTCGTCTCAATTCCTCTTTTTTTATTTCGACTTACAGTCGCAAACATAAGAGAATCAAAATTTGAAACCTTATTTATATCTTTATTTCTCTTCCATCCAATTATACGTATAAGTTTATATATATATGTATACACACACACGCAAACACACACACACAC
>NC_068982.1:9715404-9716614 GCF_001194135.2 Octopus bimaculoides | reverse complement strand
TTTTCGGATTTATCAAAATGAAAAAAAAAAATATATAAATTGTTCGAATTTAGATTTCTTGTTTTTTGTATAAAAAATTTTCTGTCTTTTTTTTTTCTTTTTTGATAAATCCGATAACGAACGAAAATAGTAAAAATGTAAATAAGATGTAAATAAAACTATATATGTATACAAAATCATCCAACATTCTGACTTCCTAATTATTCTAAATATACAGTATCTGTACATCACTTCAAACTCTCTGTCTCTGTCTGTCTGTCTGTCTGTCTGTCTCTCTCTCTCTCTCTCTCTCTCTCTCTCTCTCTCTCTCTATATATATATATATATATATATACGTTTATACATGTTGCATATATATATGTCCGTGTGTGTGTGTAAGAATCTTGAAATAAGTGAATTTTGCACTTTATCTTTGCCTGTTTCATTTCCTTCTTTCTAAAATAGAGCAGCTGTTCAAAGATTCGTAATCCATTTAAGATTTGCCTCCAAAAATATAATTATGTAGGTGACAAGGTAGTCAAAACATTCGAGTGGAATAGAAAATGTAATAACACGGAAAGTAAGTTATACAGTTTCTTATTTAATTATCCATTTCGTTTTCTTTTCGTATCTTTTTGGATAATACAAGCTAGTGTCTAATTTAGCGTCCTGCTGAAATTATATGCTGAAATTGTTAAATATGATAGAGGATTCTTGCACCTCATATTTTACAATATTTTTACCAATCTAGGCATGTGGATATGTGAAGATATGTGTAGTATGCTTCTTATATAAAGGTCGCTTGCATATTAAGACTTAAAATGATCCAAGTCTTACATATTTACGATATAAGATTCAAATTTATAATATAAAATTATACGAATATATATATATATATATTTATTAATTATAATTAAGGGTATCTAAAGATACCATTATGTTAGATATAGCAGTGAAAACTCGACTCTGAAACCACATCAAATATTCATACAGCACCAGAGGAGAAGACGAAGAGACAATGAATAATGTTTAGTACCGTTTTGAATTTCACGAAGAATACTTTTAGGTAAGTAGCTTGCATACCAACCACATTTGTTCCAGGTTCACTCCCACTGCATAGGACCTTCGGTAAGTGCCTTCTACTATAGCCTCGGGCCGACCAAAGCACTGTGAGTGGATTTGGTAGATGGAAACTGAAAAAAGTCCGTCGTATGTATATATATATATATAT
>NC_068982.1:9714184-9714998 GCF_001194135.2 Octopus bimaculoides | reverse complement strand
ACATATACATACAAATATATATATATATACACATATACATACAAATATATATATATACACAAACACACATATATATATATACACATATATATGTGTGTTTGTGTTTGTGCGTCTGTGCTTGTCCCCCCACCAACATCGCTTGACAACCAATGTTGGTGCGTTTACGTCCCCGTAACTTAGCGGTTGGGCAAAACAGACCGATAGACTAAGTACTAGGCTTATAAACAATAAGTCAAGGGGTCGATTTGCCGCAGTCAAATGACTGAAACAAGTAAAAGAATATCTTACAAAATGTATATCAGCTAAGTAAATGACTTTTTCTAAATGCTTTAAAAACACCTTAACACATACAGGAACACCATTTCAGAAAATCATCTATGGTCTCTTTTTAGGTTGGGCAAAATAAGGAAAACACAATAAAGTAAATTTACCTTTAATTCTACAAAACAATATTTGAAAAAAAAAGACTTATACGCATCAATATCCATCTTTATGCATCAGAAAGATAAGAAATGCAACGAGAATTCAAAATATCTTGGGCAAACGAAATTTCAAATTTTCTTGAAAAACAAGTGCTTGTCAACTTCAACAGCCACAACAACAACAAAAATGCTAGTCGGTTTTCATTCCCAAAAAGCTGAGGCAATAATACAAAACGATAATGCAATATTTGCAATGTAATGATTTCAAACGGGCAGGAGGAAAACAACAAATCAGAGATTACTTATTCTGCCCCGCTTATGTTATGTTATTATATGTTATATAATAACTATATTTTATTCAGTGAATAAAATGTATACAGTAATATGTATAC
>NC_068982.1:9701084-9707693 GCF_001194135.2 Octopus bimaculoides | reverse complement strand
CGGAGGTCTTCAAGACAAAACTTGACACTTTCCTCTCCACGGTACCAGACGAACCAATGGCTCGTAATGAGACGCAGTTTAGGGCAGCTATGTCAAATTCTCTCTATACACCAGATGTGCCATCAAAACTCTTGATTGGACCATGTCAGGAGGGGGAGAAGAGCCATGCGAGGAACGTGAAAATTACGGTGGTGCACCAGCATGACCGCAGCCACTTGGCTGAAACACATAAATAAATAAATAAATAAATAAATTTGTGTGTACAAATATATATACATAAATAGATGCATATATATATTTATATATATATATACATTTTCTTTTTCTTTTTCTTTTTATTTTCGTTTGATATAACCATATTATTAAGTTTAAATTAGGACATTTATTACTTTTTAGTGCATGATATATCGGTTTGCAGTTATTAATTTTTAATTTTCGATTAGATAACCCTATTAGTTTTGGGGTTAATTTTTGTTTCATTAAATTTATTTATATTTCAATATCTGACGTTCTTGTTATCTTTTATTTGTTTGTTCCTGTCTGGGCAAAGATAGGTCTTTGTATATTTTTTTTATCGTAATTATTCATACCAGTATGTAATTCCTGACGAGGAATCTAATTTTTATCTCATGAAGAGTTTTTCGTTTATGTCTTTAGAATTAATTAGACTCCGAAACAATTTGTAGAATGTATAATGCTTCTGTAGCAACTTGGATTACGAATTAAAGTTCGTCTACACTTACAATTTTTCCTTTCCTTATACTTCACACACACACAAACACACACACACACGCACACACACACACATACACACACACGCACACACACACATTCATACATACATACATCCATTCATACATACATACATACATACATACATACATACATACATGCTTGTATGCATCTATACATGTACGTACGTGTGTATACATATATATACATATATATTTACATATTTTTAATATATTTTTATGAAAATAGGCTCAAATTAGGCTTACAACTGTTTCCCGTAGTCATTGTCGGTACGTCTTCCCATATTCTATTTATCTCTAATCTACTGGTTTTATCCCTTCTCTTTTCCTATCTCCATCATGCATGTACCATGGCTGCAGTCTAATGACTAACACAAATAAGAGAAATATGAACAATATATTTAGGCGCAGGTAAGAAGCGTGCTTCCTAAACACATGGTTCCATGTGCACCTTCTGCAAGTGTCTTCTACTATAACCTCGAAACCGACCAAAGCGTTGTGAGTAGATTCGGCAGACGGAAACTGAAAGAAGCTCGCCGTATATATATATATATATATATATATATATATATATATATATATGTATGTATGTATTTGTGTGTCAGTGTTTGTCCCCCACCCGTCGCTTGACAATCGATGTTGGTGTGTTTAATTTCCTGTAACTTAGCGGTTTGGCACAAGATAACGATAGAATAAGTACTAGGCTTACAAAGAATATGTCCTGGAGTTGATTCGTTCGACTAAAGGTGGTGCTCCAGCATGACTACAGTCAAATTGCTGAAACAAGTAAAAGAGTAAAAGAATATATATATATATACACATCAACAAAGACACACACACATTCATATAATCTCAGCTTTGCTGCGATTAGTAAACAAACTGGTCACACAAGAGTCTTCCTGTTTTTCAGTAAAACAAATCAAAAAGAACAAAACAAAACTGATATTGATCTGCTTTGATGTCATCAGAGAGAAAATATCAGTCTTCTGGTAAGAGAGATTGGTAGGTCATATTTATTTATAGAGTAAACAAGCTACAACTCACGTGAACAAGGTCAGGCTAATTTGCTTAACAGGGCAGTCGCCAACTGCGTGGATTAATTCATTTCTTCATAGTGCACTTTATAACTGGTGTATAGCGTGTTTGTATTATCTAGGCGTATTTTTGTACTTTTAACACTTCTATTAATTAAACGACATATGAGAATACACGTATCTGTGTGGTGGTGATGGTGGTATCGAAACTCATGATATTTTAACGACAATTGATGAGTGATCGGAAATGCATGCGCCTGTTGTGTGACTGTCTTTCGTTTTCCCATCAATTTCTTTCTCGAATCTCTCTTGGCCGCCCTTTCCGTTATTAACTATTTCGAACTAAACCCATTTTCTCTGACAGTGGTTTCCTTCTCGTATAAATACCTTTCTTTTTTCTCCCTTCCTCCCTCCCTCCCTTTCTATCTTCCTTTCTTTCTTTCTTTCTTCCTCCCTTTCTTTATCCCTTTATTTATCGCCTGGAAATTCTTTCTCGGATTATTTAAGCTGAAACCCATCGGGTAAAATATCCTAAGATATATCACCAGGTCTTCTAACGACTGTGTGATGCCACTTTCTCACATATCAAATAACCACAGCAAGGCGGACTGGAGGTTGTTGACAACATGTTGCTAATGAAAACTAATGACTTTTAAAAGAATGTCGATTATGACAAAATTATGCCCATCTAATCAACGAGTAAATTGTTAATAACGAGTGAGTGTTAAATAACATTGAATAACATAGTTTAAAATCTTCAATTTTCAGTTTGGTTGAGAGAAATGCAACAAAATAATATTCGTTTCTACTCTAGGCACAAGGCCCGGAATTTTTGGGAAGAGGGCCAGTCGATTAGATCGACTCCAGTACGCAACTGGTACTTAATTTATCGACCCCGAAAGGATAAAAGGCAAAGTCGACCTCAGCGGAATTTGAACTCAACGTAAAGACAGACGAGATATATTCTTTTCTAATTTTTGCACAAGGCCCGAAGTTTTTGGGGAGGGGGCCAATCGATTAGGTCAACCCTAGTTCACAACTGGCACTTAATTTATCGAGTCCGAAGGACGAAAGGCAAAGTCGACCTAGGTGGAATTTGAACTCAGAACGTAAAGACAGACGAAATACTGCTAAGCATTTCGCCCGGCATGCTAACGTTTCTGCCAGCTCACCGTCTTTCAATCAAAATAATAATCATTTCTTTATTGCCAACAGGGGGCTAAACATGGAGGGGACAAACAAGGACAAACAGTGCGTAACTGGTACTTATTTGATCGACCTCCGAAAGGATGAAAGGCAAAGTTTACCTCGACGGAATTTGAACTCAAAAAGTAAAGACAGACTGCTAAGCATTTCGCCCGCTAAGCATAACGTTTCTGCCAGCTCACCGCCTTTCCACAAAATAATAACAAAGAAATTATATAAAACATGCAGTGCTGAAATACGAACTCACGATACCGCATTACCAAAACCATACTTTTCCAGCTAAAAATAGAAGAATAACGCAACAATTAACTTAAGTGGTTTTCCTTTTTTTTTCAGTTACAAAATAGTTCAATTATAATTGCATTTAACAGCATTTGTAGCTTGTCATGCATGTGGCATCAATCGTATAAAAGAACTTGATGAGAGAATTCTATCATTATCAACTACAGCTAATTTGGAAATACATAGAAAAAAGCGTAGTGGTTACGAAAATGTTATTGCCACATTCTCAATGAAAGATCAAATTGAAGGCATACGTAATAATCAGTTCGCCTTGATTTTGAATGTGTCAAGTGAAATTTCTTGTGAAAAGCAGTTATTCTTGTCTCAGATATTACTATAAACGATTAAATGAAATTGCATCACAGGTTTAGGGTTAATTCCTGTTAGAAACATTACTGATAAACTACTGCATCGTGTGAGAAATTTCTAGAGCTATGCTATGCAAGTGAAAATTGTTTTATTATTGCAACAGAGGGAGCTTCAGACTTTTGTGGTGTTATTTGTTCTATGCGTTAATGAAATTACGTAATCTAAAACAGATTCTCATAAAATGCATCTGCCACTCCTTCCATGGAGAATCTCCCATGTTGGTGAAGAACTACTTTCTAGCATTGACTTTTCTGCTGAGAGTAACAACTAGTTCCACGGATCAGCGTAGCGAATAAAATCTTACAATGAAAATATATAAATTAATCATTGGTGGTGGGGAGCCATTGCAAATATGATCCCGTTCACCCACATAGTGACCATCAAAAACTAAGCAAAAAAAAAAAAAATTATTAGCTAATGTGATGCACTGAAATTACATTTTGAAGTGAATTCTTGTTGTGACGAGTATTAAGGAAATCACATGTTATGAACTCAGATGCACCTAATGTAATTTATTTAAAATTTATGACACCAATGTTGACTGAATTTGAAAAGCATAAATTTGCTGTTATAAAATAAACCGATAAATCCATTGTAGATCAGTTTTATAGTATCTATGCAAAGAGATGTTTTTTTTATTCACAATACGTGAATCTTGGAACGAATTTAGTCACAGTACTTCCTATGGGAAAACTTCAGCTTATATATAAATTTTCTAAACTCTTGGTCTGTAAAATTTCATCAGAATTTTGGAGTAAAGCTAAGAAAAGTTAGAAATGCAGCAGGTGAATCTGGATTGCCAGATATGTTTCCATTAACATTGGCTGACCATAAATACGAATTAGCAATAACACGATTGAATGATTTCTAAAGTAATCGCCGAATCGAAACTAAGAGATAAGACGTGGCTGGATTTATTTCCATCAATTTTAAGACATTAAATGTCTTGCAAGCAACTTGCACATGCAAGCGCTACCAGTCGAGAAATCTGCTTACCAGAAGCCAGCAAGTGTATGGGGTTATCAGGAGAGAATGCGTGCCGTTTCGGGGACTACCTCTCGACGGCATCAATGCGCCCCCCCTCACTGATATGAGGCCCCCGCTTGCTAGATCAACTGGTTATTAAAAACAATGCTCAATATTTCTTTAGCCATCGCTCATCGTCTCTTTTTTAACCAAATCCAGTGGTTAGGCCTTCTCCACTGTAGTTTGGATATCGGTCTTGGTGGTATTTACTTTACGATGAGTTAGGCCTAACGATAACAACAGTAGTCTCACACTGTGTCCAACAAACCCTCTACATCCGACTTCGATTGAAAAATGCTCTGCTTTCCAGCCTGCGTCTTCACATTCCTCGAGGAGGTTTACATAACGGTCAATCTTTCATTCCAACCAAACCTGTACTGAAGTACGACCTAATAATCTACAAAAATATGGACGAAATTAGCGAGAAGGAGAATTAATTCTTCATTGCCCACAGAGGGAAAAACAAAGAAGGGACGATACAAAAGTCAGGAGCCAAGATGAAATACACAAAAATATGGTAAATCGAATAAAAATCTACGATAATAAAAATCAGATGAAATAACAATACAAATTACAAAGACAATGAAGTGGGGGACGGGTTCTACTTTTGGCCCCGCAAGCCCCGATCCACCATTGCGACCTTTTGGAGACATTCACACCCACCATTCTCGCCACAACTTTCCATCTTCTCTTGTATAAGTCCGGCGACAGGCGCTCCTTCTCCACTTTTATATTCCTTTTCAGGTGAAAGAATAGGAATCTCACCAGTCCAAGGCTGGAGATGAAAGTGCCTGTCATGATACCTTTCACTCGGGACTTCCAAACGACTTCTTTCGCAATAGCAACAACAGTGAGAAAACAGACCCTACCTTCTTTGTCCAAGGTGGAAGGGGGAACAATTTTTATGATCGACTCGGAGACAACTGTACTCTTCTCAGTCATGACAACAGATGTTCTACGTAAACCCACATTTCAGAAATTGTGGCGCATTGCACAATCGCGTGCAGGACGGTTTCTTGTCCTGCTCGCATCTTGTGCACAAGGGTGAACAAGAGTCAACATGCCTTGCAAGTTTATCGCGTACCGGTAACACACCTCGGAAGCATTGCCAGGTCAGAAATCTCTGGAAGTTATCCAAAGACCCTGGCCAGGATTTTCTGCGGAACAGGCAGGTTAACTGATTTTCGTCGAAGCCCAAAGTCTCCTCCGGGCCATCGTCATTCGTTGCCTCTACTAACCTCCTATAAAAGAACGAAGTCGAACTCCCACCGCTGGCATTGCCCATGAGAGAGAAACTGGAGTGCCTGACGGTATTAAAAGTGCCACACTCCGTGCTTTGGTCTACGATGGTTCCATGGTTCTAGTTCAATAAAGCTAGTAGTGAACGTAGGAGGTATCCATCTGACGAACGGGGGCCACACCTGTTCATCACCCAGGTAGCACAACAGATGCCTCAGCCTCAGCGCCAAATGGTGTGGAGGTAAATTGAATTCTGAATGCATTACATTTCTGCTATTTTCAAACGTTTGATTCCTGTTGAATATTAAATTATCCATTACATTAGACTCGACCAACCAACTATTTTTATATACTTAATTTTTAAATTTCAATATTGCGTCGTCCAGCTGGAGCAATCAAGGTCAAATCTGAGTTACGTGCCCACAAGAATGCCATCCTTTAGCACGTGATCACTCAAAGCAATACGGCCAACATAAACAAAGTTTTAGAGGAGGAGTGGCTGTATGGTAAGTAGCTTTCTTACCAACCACATGGTCCCGGGTTCAGTCCCACTACATGGCACTTTGGGCAAGTGTTTTCTGCTACACCCTCGGGCCGACCAAAGCCTTGTGAGTGGATTTGGGAGACGGAAACTGAAAGAAGTCCGTTGCATATATATATATCAGCATGGCCCCAGCTCTAAGCTGAAGCTATAAAATATA
>NC_068982.1:9697532-9699146 GCF_001194135.2 Octopus bimaculoides | reverse complement strand
GCAAAACATGCTGGTTCCGGCCACTCAGGAAGCAAAAACGAGTAATCATGCAGCGAACCAGCATCCTGCCCAGGATGGAGGTCGGTGGGACATATATGCCGTAGAAAAAGGGAAACAGATCTTATGACTATATGACACGAGGAGGGGCTTTGTCCGTCTATGGCGAAATTTTTATTCACTTTCTACGTTTAAGCGTCCGGTTGTTGAACTAACTGAATAATAAATTCACAGAATTAACCCATAAATTGTCCACGAATTTCACTCAGGTAGAATCATCTCATAACATTTCGTGATAACGTTGGACTTTTGAATTATAGTTATAATCTGTTATTAAACAAAGTTTCCGTCTACCCAACAGGAGACATGAGGTTTTTGGTTAGTGTGCGGCTTAGGAAAAAGGCGTTTGCCTAAGATGTCATTCAGTCAGACTGAACTTCGTATCTCATGGCTGCAAGTTAAAATTTATAACCACTCATCCTGCATCCTCGTACGTATACACACACACACACACACACACACACACACACACACACACACATACACAACACATACACACATGTGCTTGTGTGCGCATGTGTGAGTGTGTACCTGCGGAAATGTCTGTGCATGTACGTGTATGGTTGTGTGCGTGTGTATGCGTAACATACACCCACGCACACCCATACACATATACACACATACATACATACATACATACATACATACATACATACATATATGTATACATGTATGTGTGTGTGAATGAGTATTCTTTTATAGTTTGAAATATATACCTACCGGAATGTTACAGAATGTTTGATGACATAGTCTTTCATTGAAAATTATTTTAAAACATCGAATTCTATTAATAAGAGAGAGAAAAAAATTAAGTGCATTTAATTACTAATGGATTAAATAAAGACGAAAATGTAAGGCATAGAAAGCACTTTGCTTTATGGAAAATAAGATGAAACGGAAATTACCGTCGTTAAATCAACAGATTTTTACCTGAGGAAATCTGTGACACATTGTATTAATGAATCTTCAAATTTTATCATTACGCAGCATGTACAATTTTATTCTGTCTATAAACGTATAGTTTGCACTCCAAAACCCACTTAAAAATTTTGTAATAATTTATGCGAATAAAATACAAAGTAAGCAGAAGTAACACTACACATGTTATGATATAATATTATACAAGTCGCAGTTCCATTTTGTCTCTTTATTGTTTTCGATTTTTCTGTCTCACGATAAAAAGAAAGTATTTGTTGCAGTGAGTGGAACGAGAGACAAAGGAAGTGTTATCAAGGGTAGATAAATAAATAGGTGATAGATTGGTTGGATGAAAAGGGAGACAACTAGTGGGCAGTAAAGGTAGTTACAGGCAGTCATGCGAGTAGAGTTGGAAATATAGTTAGGGGTGGAAAACCGTGATAAAAGACAGATGGAAAAAAAGATAGAACTCTTCAACAGAGAGGAAGAATAAGGGAGGTGGCTTGGTAAAATAACGGAGGCTGCAAGAATATGAGGATGAGAAATATAGCAGAGATATGAAGAGACAGAGAGGACATAGAAGACAAACGCATGTATGATATCGAAATGTTTGTGGGTTGTGAAAGATATATATATATA
>NC_068982.1:9696384-9697019 GCF_001194135.2 Octopus bimaculoides | reverse complement strand
TATATATATATATCTTATACTCCTAGATTACATGAGAATCCATTAATAGATTAATGCTTCTAGATTACTTGAGGATCCAGTAAAAAAAAAATTGAAGCTGTGCTATTCTTGATTACAGCTGCTCGACGAACGGGAACGTGAAACTCTGAGTAGCAGTTTTTTTTTGTGATGTTTTTGCAGCTTTAATAATAATAGAAAAACATAACTGTACCTCTGGTATTCGAGTATTATGAATTCCACCGTGTTTCGCATTTATGTTCTCACTCGCGTGTGTGTGTGTGTGTATATATATATATATATATATATAGAAAGAGTGAGAGAGAGAGAATTTGCAAAAAAGAAAGAAACAAATAAAAGACGAAGAGGGGTGTGTAAACAACAAACAAATGTATTAGTTTAACGTTCGGGAAGTGAGAAACTCTTTTACGTTTTGAGCCTACGCTCTTCGACAGAAATGAACACAGAAAGAAACAGGGAGGGAAAATTAAAAAAAAAAGTTTTAGTGGCTAGCGATCTATCATGCCGATATACTATCTACAATTATGTATTGACTCGAATGGAAAAGTGTGTCACTCAAGAAGGACTTCAGTTTGAACAATTTTCCTGATGTTTCATATATACATACATGCACACAC